>NW_024119674.1:0-14698 GCF_003073215.2 Triticum urartu
GAATATTTTTATATAGATGTTTAAAATTTAAAAATACATGATTAAAAAAATTAGACATATTTTTTGAACACAGTACAATCAAAGTCGGTCACATACACAAGTATACACTCACCCCTATGAATGCATGCACGCACACCCTACTCCTATGAGCACCTCTGAAAGACTGAGCTGACACATCATGTTGGGATTGACGAAGTTAACACAAATGCCTTCATACTAGACAGGATCGTCTCCTCGCACTGAACGCACATCGCCAAAAGGACTATAATAAATCTAAACATAATGCGAGCACCAATGTGAAATATAGAACTTAAACTCTGATGGGCTGAGGATATCACTATCCTCCTAACCATCTAACCATAGGTTGGCTTGCGACATATCTTTTGATGCCTACATTTTTCATAAACATTTTACATCTTTTGTACACATCAGGAACATTTTATATATACATATTTAACATTTTCCAAATTCATGATTAACATTTTTAAACATATTTTTACATATACTTTTTTCATACATATTCTACATTTTTTCTATGCATGGAAAAAAATTATATCCACATTTAACATAGTCCATAACTCCATATACATGATTAACATTTTGAAAGCTTACATTCTTTGATGTCAACTTTTTTCCAAACACATTGTACTTTTTTGTATCCTTTAGAAACATTATTTCTATAGACATTTACATTTGTAAAATGCATGATTACATTTTTTAGAAAAAAATGAAAATTATTTTTTTCTACTTTTTTCGATACGCATTGTACCCTTTTTGTATACATCAGAAAGATTTTTTATTACACATTTAACATTTGTTTAATGCATGATTAACATTTTTCAACTTTCGCATATAAAGTGATTTTTACAATAGACATTCTTAAAATATTTCGAAATATACGAAAAAGTAACAAAAGATTGCAAAAAAGTGAAAAAGGAAGAAAAAGTGCTGAAGGCCTGTGTCCACGTTGGGCCGGCCCAATTTGGCGGCTGCCTTCAGCGAAACATCCTACTGTCTCTAGGCGAAATCACTAATTAAAGAGTACTCGTTGCAAAGAACACTTCACTTTCCCGGTCGCGACAAGTGATGCACATACAGCACGCCACTTGTCGCAACCTGGGAGTTTTTCCTTTTTTTGTAGATCCGTTTATTCAAAACGTTTTATCTCTTAAACCGTGCGTACAAATCTCAAACCGTTTTCACCATTGGACTTCTCGCGTCGAGATCTTTAAAACTAGTTCCCATGTTGATAGGTTTTGACGAACTTTTTTTTCAGGAAAAACCGGACGAAAAAACCGGGTGAAAAAACCGAACCGGTAGCACGGTTTTTTTTCCTTTTCGAAAGAGGCACGCCCGTGCTTCTTGCGAAATCACAATCGTGCCTTTCGTGAAAGCAAAACCGTGACTCTTGTGGAAGGAAAAAAACAGAAAACGCGTTTTTCCGTTTCCGAGAGGCACGGCCGTGACTCTCGCGAAAGCACAACCGTGCCTCTCACGAAAGCAAAACCGTGACTCCCGTGAAAGAAAAAAACAGAAATGCATATTTTTCTCCCTTTCCGAGAGGCACGGCCGTGACTTTCGCGTAAGCACAACCATGCCTCTCGCGGAAGCAAAACCATGACTCTCACGAAAAAAACAGAAAACGCGTTTTGTTTTTCCCTTTCCGAGAGGCACGGCCGTGACTCTCGCGAAAGCACAACCGTGCCTCTCGCGGAAGCAAAACCGTGACTCTCGCGAAAGAAAAAAATAGAAAACGCGTTTTTTTCGTTTTCGAAAGGCACGGCCGTGACTCTTGATAAAGCACAACTGTGCCTCTCGCGGAAGAAAAAACCATGACTTTCGCGAAAGGGAAAAAAACACATTTTTTCACGCAATTTTTTTCGAAATTGTTTTTTTGATCGAAAAGCTAAGATAGACCGGGGGAAAACCAAAACGTCGAAAAACCCGGAAAACCCCGTTTAAAAAGCCGAAAACGCGTGCGGAAAAATAAAAAACAAAATTCGAAGGAAGCGTCCAGAGCACGACACGTGGCAAATGGCTGAAAACGCGTCAAGTGACGCTGATCGTTATGAGGCTCCTAAGGGAGTGCTCGTTAACTAGTTGCTCCCGTCTCTAGGCACCGAAGCTATTTATCAGGGTGATAACCGGGAGCGCCTATACGCCGCACTCTGCGGCAAAAGGACGCCCCTTCGCACAGGGGACGCACCAATTGGGCAAGCCCATGGAAGATACCGCTGGTCTGTAGCGCAACAGGTGAAAATAAGGAAAAACGAAGCTCTCCAAGACCTTATAGTAACGAGGTCCTGTCGAATGCCATGCGAGCTGATGATTCTTAGTGACAATTTGCAGCCTTAATGTGTAAGAACTAACAAAAGTGCCAGAACTCTAGCACATTTTGATTTTATTCAAACAAATCTTGGAAATTATAAACAATTCTCTAAAAGTTAAGTAATGTTTCAAAGTTCGAACATTGGTCAAACAACACGAAAAAAAAATTGAAACTCCAATTTTTTTAATATGTGAACAAATTTAAAAACAGGAACATATTTTGAAAATTTCTGAACAAAATTTGAAACGTGAACATTTTATGAAAAATGCGAACATTTTTTTGAAAAAAACGAACAATTTTTGAAAAACCGGAACAAAGGTGAAATTCCAAATCTTTTTTGAAAATTTGAACAAATTTTAAAACGCGAATATTTTTTGAAAATCATGAAAAAAATTTGAAAAATGAGAACAAATGTGAAATCCCAATTTTCAAAATTTGAACCAATTTGAAAAAACAGACATTTTTTGAAAATCACGAGCAAATTTTGAAACAGCAAACAAATTTTGTACATTTTTTGAAAAGAACAACATGTCTTTTGAAAACCTGATCAAATAAATTTGTACATTTTTTAAAGCCGAACAAAGTATTGAATATATTGAAATTTTTTGAAATTGCGATTTTTCTAAATAAAAAAAGAAAGAAAGAAAAAGAATAATGAAATGAAAAATGCGAAAAAAAAGGAAACACATAATAGCCAACCTCTTGCATGTATAGGACACTAGCGTTGTGAAGCTCGACGAGTGGGAGTTTTGAGGTTAGATTCCTCGCTCTGTCGGTTTTTGGGGGGATTTATTCTGTATGAAGTACCCGTCATGGGACGGCCCATGAACGATCGATGGGTGTGCGAGAGGTCAACATTTTGCCGCAGAATGCGGCGAATAAGTTTTCCGTGATAACCGGGGCGACCAACCAGTCCACCAATGCTGGTTAGACGTACGATCGCAGCCTAGTAGATAGCAGCGGAAGGTAAAAAAGAAGTAGATGCGAGCGGAGGCACTCTTCTCAGATTCTTTGTTCTCTCATTTTTTTTCACCGATTTTTTCATTCTTTTCTTTTTATATTCTCCATTTTGTTTCATTTTTTGGTTTTTTTGTTTCCTTTTGTTTTCCATTTTTCATTTATATATACATGTTCAACTTTTCCTCATATATTTGTTCAACATTTTTTAAATACCTATTCAACATTTTTATAGACATGATAAAAAAATAGTTGCTCAACATTTTAATTTGTTGTTATCTTTCATTCTATTTTTCATATATGTCAATAACATTTTTTGTATACACGTTCAACATTGTCGCAATGCTTATTCAACATTTTTCAAACATTTGTTCAACATTTAATACCGATGCCAACATTTTTCAAATACTCGTTCAACATTTTTTAATACTTATTCAACATTTTAAATGATTGTTCAACATTTTTCAAATATTTATTCAACATTCTTTAATACTTCTTTATCATTCTTTAAATACTTGTTCAATATTTTTAATATGTTTTCAACATTTCTTAAAATAATTTTTTAATATTTTTCAAATATTCATTCAACATTTTTCAAATTTGTTTTTGAAGAGTGCATTTTGTAATGTATATGTTGAAAAACATATTGAACAAGTATTTGAAAAATGTTGAATAAATAATTAAAATGGAATAAGCGCTCGAACAATGTTGATTGTGCATACAAAAAATGTTGATTGCTTATTAAGAAAATGTTTTTGACATGTACAAAAATAAAGAGTGAAAACAAAAATAAACATAAGAAAAAACAAAACCAAACAAAGACAAAAGAAAAGAGGGAAAAGAAAAAACCCAGAGAAAACCGAGTAAAAACAAAGAAAAAGAAAGAAAAGGGCAAATATAAAACCAGAAAAGAAAGTAAACAGGGTAAAACCCAGCTCATTTTCTTTTTTTTTAACATCAGTACAGACACAAGCGCCCATATACACGCGCATACACTCATCCCTATGAACGCACACGCACACACCCTACCCCTATGAGCATCTCCGAAAAATTGAACCGGCATATCATCTTAAAATTTATGAAGTCACCGTAGACACCTCGTCGTCGATGAAAACGTCTCCTCCACTGAATGCGCATCGTCGAAAATCCCGAAATAAATCCAGAAATAAATATTTTTTTGCGGGAAACATAGAGCTTTATTCAATCATAAACGGCTCCAGCGCGATCAGCCATCAGGCTCGTCACTTGGAAACCGGGATGAGAGTCCATCCAACAATCAGTCACTCCCAATGTGCTTGCATGCTTTGCACAGAGGTGCGCTGAGTTGTTAGCTTGTCTCAATACATGATGAACATCAAAACTAAGAAAAGTTGAGGCTAGCCCTTCAATTTCGAGAAGAATAAGCGCTATGACAGAGCGCGAAAATTGTCGCGAGTTCCAGAGTTGTACCAACTCCAGACAATCTACTTCGAGCACCACTCGCGAAGCACCTTGAAGCTTGCCGAAAATGACTCCGTCTCGTAGAGCCATGGCTTCTGCGATAAGCGGATCCATGACATGATGATATGGCTTGCTCCAGGCAGCAACAAAAGCGGATGAGGTGCGAGCAAGTCCCCCCGCTCCGCTTTTGTTTTCAGTCAGTGAGACACTAGCGTCTGTATTGATCTTTAGCCACTCGGGATCAGGTGGCCGCCAACCATAACCAGGCAGGATCCTGGTATGTTCTTTGGGAAGCTCCAACAGCATTAGGGCTTCTCGGATACGCTTCAGGGACTGGCCTGGATTCAGGCTCTCTCTATCATGTGTTATATTATTGCGAGAAGTCCATATAGCCCACATGACTGTGATGATCTTCGGCCTATCCCCTTCAGTGATGCGTGAGTCACACAAAATATCCTTGCACCAAGTGATCGGATGTAAGTGTGGCAGCTTGACATTGAGCCATTTCCTAGCTTCTGTCCAGAAACTTTGAGCATGAGAACACTTGATGAGAGCGTGCATCATGTCTTCGTCTGCACCCTTGCAGATTTTGCATCGGGCCATAGTGGCAATGTGCCTGTATTTCAGTGTTGATTCGACCGGCAAGATGCCGCGAAGGACCCGCCACCAAAAAACACGGACTTTAGGTAGCACCTTGAGCTTCCAAAGCCGAGTCCATAACTATTTATCATTCTCAGAAGTTTCAGTAATCGTCCCTTCCTCTAGAGCCAACTGCTCGTTACGAGTCATTAGAGCACGATACGGAGATTTTACAGTATAGGATCCCGACCTCTCATGAGCCCACGCCCAGAAATCGTCGCCACCACCTTGCCAGAGAGGTAGATTCAGGATTGCGTCGGCATCCGGTGGGGTGAAGTTACTCCTTATAAGATCAACTTTCCAACTCCAGTTGTCTGTATCGATAAGGTCTGAAACGGTGTGAATGTTGGCGCTCCCAATCTGAACTGAGGGTTTCAGAGATAGTTTTCCAGGCAGCCAGCGATCAGTCCAAATTTTCACAGAAGTGCCATCACAAATTCGCCATAGCAGGCCGGCTTCAAGTGCCTTCCTCCCAGCTATGATACCCTTCCATGTCGTGGAGGCATTTCGTGGCACAGAAGCACTCATAAAATCAGAGTTTGGGAAATAGCGTCCTTTTAGCACCCTAGAGCACAAGGACTCCGGGTTTGTCATCATTCTCCAGCCATGTTTGCCCAAAAGCGCAATATTGAAACATTCCAAATCGCGGAAACCCATTCCTCCTTTAATCTTAGGAAGTGACAAGGATTTCCAATCAATCCAGTGGAGAGATCTTCGATCAATAGAACTGCTCCACCAATATTTTGCCATCGGCGACGAGATGCTCTTGTAGACTTTCTTGGTTAACTTGAAACAGGTCATAGTAAATGTTGGAATGGACTGGGCAACTGACTTGAGCAAGACTTCCCTTGCCGCGCAAGAAACCAAGCGCTCAGTCCCGCCATTCATCCTCGATTGCACCCGTTCGCCAATGTAAGCAAAGGTCCCGGAAGCGATCCGACCCAGTGCAGTCGGCAGGCCCAAGTATCTCTCACTAAAAGCCTCAACCGAAACGCCCAATGTTGCTTTCAGGGCAGCTCTAACCGGATCAGGCGTGTTTGGGATGAATAATATGGAGCTTTTGTCCCTGTTCACACGTTGGCCCGAACACAATCCATAAATATCCAGTATATGGTTTAACCTAGCAGCACTCTCCACCTTTGCATTCATGAAGATGAGACTGTCATCTGCGAATAGCAGATGGTTTATCCAAGGTGAGTGGATGCTGACACGAATTCCTCTGTGTACCTGAGCTCCACCAAATCTGTTGAGTAGAGTTGTGAAGCCTTCTGCACAGAGAAGAAAGAGGTAGGGTGACACCGGGCATCCTTGTCGCAACCCCCTGGAAGGGGTGAAGAATGGCAAGAGCTCACCGTTCACGCGAACTGCAAATCGAACTGACGAAACACACTTCAAGATCAGGCGAACAAAGGAGGCACTGAAGCCTAGCTTAGACATGATGGCCTCCAGGTAGTGCCATTCGACGCGGTCGTATGCTTTCATCATGTCCAGTTTGACAGCACAACCGAAATTCTTTCCTTTTTTTCCTCCTTTTCATTGCATGCACGCTTTCATGTGCTATGAGCATGTTATCAGTGATGAGTCACCCCGGTACAAAGGCACTTTGCTCCTCACTGATGATATCATTCAGAAAACCTCTTATCCTGTTGACAATACACTTTGCTGCTATTTTTGTATAAAAATGGACAAAGGAAGATGGGTCTGTATTGTTTGATGCTTTGAGGATGCCGTACCTTAGGGATTAGTGTAATAAATGTGTCATTCATCCCCTCCGGTAGTTCACCCCCATTTAGAAATTCAAGCACCGCCGGAATAATGTCATCCTTAAGGATTGTCCAATGCCTCTGAAAGAAGCCCGCGGTGAAGCCATCCACTCCCGGTGTTTTTGATGGCGCCATCTGGAACAGCGCTGTTTTGACCTCCTGTTCAGTATAGGCCATATCAATGTGTGCGTTCATTTGATCAGACACACGGGTTGGAACTAAGTCCAAAAGCTCATCCATGGGATTGAACCCCAGAAATAAATACGGGCATCAGAACTTAAACATTGATGGGCTGAGATACCACAATCCTTTTAACCATTCAATCATAAGTTGATTCGCCATTTTCTTTCTAGTAGGACGCGTGATGTACCACAAGTAGATTTTGGCGCGGTGGGTATCAGCCGCTGGGAATATAGTAGTTGATCGCAGGACCGATTCTCAGCTGTAGCACCATTTAACTTAGTTTTTTTCGAAAAATACGCGTCACCGTGGGCCAGCCCGATACGATAGCGATCGGCGCGATAGTTTCCCCTCCACTCGCGTAACGCGAGAAATAGGGGCGCCCCTCTCTGTCTCGGTTCAAGCCAGACATAAGCGCACCGGACCAAAGGGAGTTCAAAATTTTATTTTATTTTTGAGAAGAAAGGGAGTTCAAATTTATTTTGGGACCTTGCAGTGCTGGCGGCCCGGTACACAACAGCCCGTTAACACCAAGTGATCCCGCGTCTCCGTTTGGGGAGCAACTAGTTAACTAGCGCTCCTTCGGGAGCCTCGCAACGATCAACGTTACTTGGCGCGCTCTTAGTCATTCATCACGTGTCGCGTTTTGGACGCTTCTTTTGAATTTTGTTTTTTTATTTTATTTTTTCGCACGCGTTTCCAGCTTTTTAAACAGTTTTTTTTGGGTTTTTTCGACGTTTTGGTTTTCTCTCTGTCTTTCTTAACTTTTTTATCAAAAAAATTCGATTTTTTCCGTGAAAAACGCGTTTTCTTTTTTTTGTGAAAGTCACGGTTTTTCTTTCGCGAGAGGCACGGTTGTGCTTTAGCGAGAGTCACGGCCGTGCCTCTCGGAAACGAAAAAAATGCGTTTTCTGTTTTTTTTTCTTTCGCGATAGTCACGGCCGTGCCTCTCGGAAAGGGAAAAACAGAACGCGTTTTCTGTTTTTTTTTCTTTCGCGAGAGTCACGGTTTTGCTTTCGCGAGAGTCACGGCCGTGCCTCTCGGAAATGGAAAAAAAACGTGTTTTCTGTTTTTTTTTCCCTTACACGAGTCACGGTTTTGCTTTCACGAGAGGCACGGTTGTGATTTTGCGAGAGGCACGGGTGTGCCTCTTTCGGAAAGGGAAAAAAACCGTGCTCCTGGTTTGGTTTTTTCGCCCGGTTTTCTTCGTCCGGTTTTTTTTGTGAAAAAAAAGTTCGTCAAAACCTATCAACATGGGATCTAGTTTTGAAGATCTCGACGCGAGGAATTCAATGGTGAAAACGGTTCAAGATTTGGACGCACGGTTTAAGAGATAAAACGTTTTGAATAAACGGATCTACGAAAAAAGGGAAAATTCCCAGGTTGCGACAAGTGGCGCACTGCATGTGCGCCACTTGTCGCGGCCTGAAAAAGTGGAGTGTTCTTTGTAACGAGTACTCCTTAATTAGTTATTTCGCTCCGTTTGTTGATTCCTCAAAATAAGTCTTCGTCTCTGTTTCAAAAAAAAAGTCTCCGTGTATTGTTAACTCATGGTACTTCATCCGTTCCAAAACACGTCAAGTTCTATTTTTTGGTCCGGAATAAAATATCTTGAAGTTTGATTAAATTTATTGAAAATATACCAATATCTGCAGCACCAAATTAGTTTCATTAAATTCATTTCTTTAAAACACCACCCATATATTAATTACTATCAAAATTAAACTTAGCAATCTCATGCACCACTATATTGATATGTCGATCAATCTTCATGATCTTGAGACTATCAATAACCTTTGAGACACTTAACGCTTCCTTTTTCAGATTCATAAGAGGAGACCTGTCTATAGTTTCTTTTGCCAGAAAAGATGTCATAAAAGAGCAACCAGTTTTCAAAAAATTGGTTTGTGGAGAGTAATATCAATGTATAACCTGGCGAGGCACACCCGGAGTTCCTCCTCATCCACACATGTACACGTCTGAATAAAGTCCCACGACGAAACAATAATTTCGCCCGAATAATTCCTTGCGGCAACTCCGACGCTAGCAAATCTCATGCCCTCTACAAAACTAGCGTCAACATTTATTTTAATATACTCAGGAGCAAGAGCAAGAGGCTTTCAAAGAACACAATCTTTCGTCATAAGATTAACGTACCTTCAAGTATCAGTTACCCCCTTACCTTTGTTGCTTAAGTTCACTTGCACACAAGCGTTGGCTGATGATAAGCTCTTCCAATAATTATCCACAAAGATATCAGAGGCGGACACAGATTCTCTCCCACTTCCAAAAATCAAATGATTTCTCACATGCTAAGTGAGAACATGAATAAAACCTGCTCGCGCACCTGCGACCCAAGCTGGTCCAACAAAATGAGAAACCAGTCTAGACCCGTAAATCTGAATAACTCCTCTCCCCGAAGATCCCACACTTCCCCAAGGCAAGATGCAAAGCCTAAGCCTTTGAGCAAGTCAAAATAGTATTGGAAAATACTTTCATCTTCAACACCACATATAGAGCACAAACCTGATTAGTTTGATGATGAGATACTCTATTCATCTGGATTGCCAAATTGTTAGACATGGCCCATCAGGCAAAAAAATCTAAATTTTTTTGCGGAACTTTGACCTTCCAAATAACATCCCAAAGCCTCATTTCCCCATTAGTGGCACTACTGGCCAGTCATGTATCTCCTTTGCCATCCTTGAGATTTAAGGCCACTTCATACGCACTTTTTACAAAAAACATATCGTTTTTTCATAGTACCACGCAATTAAATCACCCTCTCCCACAGACTGAATACGCAAATTTAAGATCTCCTCAGCATCATGGTGATAGAACAAGTGCCTAATCAAATTTGCATCCCATCTTCTTGTCCCGCTCATGAATAATTTAGACACCCATTTTAGTCTAGAACTCTAGAACAATTCTTTTTGCCCGAAACTTTTAATCCCAAATTCCTTGGTAGCCAGTTATCGCTCCAGATATTTATACTGTTACCGTCCAACACTCACCAAATGACACCTTTTTTAAGCAGTTTCAGGCCATGCGCGATACCTTGCCAATTCACCGACGTGGACTGCGGGAAGACAGTATCCAAGATGTGATCATTGAGGTAATACTTTGCCTTCATTACTTTAGCACATAACGAGTCCGGGTACACCAATAAACGACAAGCCTATTTTGCCAAGAGCACTTGATTAAATAACCTTAGATCACGGAACCCCATACCGCCCTCCCATTTTGGCTTTGTTAGTTTGTCTGTTCAAATGAAAATCTTGAAGAGCTCCTCTATCGCATGCATCCTTTGACAACAATGATAGAGCCTCTTTCATAAACAAGAACAAACACTGGGATAATGGATCCCCGTGCCTGAGTCCACAAGACGGATAGAAAGATTCTAAAAATTGTCCATTAAGCCAAACAGAAAATTTCACTGATGTGGCACAGGTCATAATCCAATTGACTCATGTTGGCAGAAAACCAAAAGCCCCACACATACATTTTTAAAACTGCCAATCCACTCGATTGTATGCTTTTGCCAAGTCTAATTTGTATGCGCAAAAAATCTCCATGCCGATCTTTTAATGTACTCAAAGAATGGATACATTCAAAAGCAATGAGTGCGTTATCAGAAATTAACCTGGCTGGAATAAACACACGCCGAGTGGGAGAGATCATACCATCCAAGAGAGGTCTCGGTCTATTCACAAGACACTTCGAGATAATTTTATAGATGATATTACACAGGCTGATCGGTGTGAAATCTTTGATGGACTGGGCATTCTTCACTTTGGGAATGAGGACAATAATAGTTTCATTGATTCCTTCAGGCATAATTCCTGAGATAAAATATTGTTGAGCTGCCCTTACAATATCCTCCTTAATTAAGCCCCAATTCCTCTGGAAAAATTTAGCAGGAAAGCCATCCGGACCTGGGGCTTTTATCAGACCAATATGGAAAAGAACATCACTAGTCTCTTTCTCAGAAAAAGGTTTGCAAAACTCCGCATTCATATCGTCATCGACAAGAGGTTTCACAAGCGGAATAATACGAGAAGGGTTAACATTAGGGTCGCATGAGTATAGTTGCTGAAAAAACGAATTTGTGATACCTTGAATCTCTTCCATATTGTTCGAGAGTCCCAACACTCCTCCTGAGAGCATAATTTTTTTTTCTTCGCCCTCCATGAGGCCCTCCTGTGGAAAAAAATTGTATTACGATCCCCCAAAATCATTTTGTCAATATAAGACCTTTGCTTCCACATGATTTCTTCCTTTATAAGAAGCTCATTGATACGTCTCCAATGTATCTATAATTTTTGATTGTCCCATGCTATTATATTATTTGTTTTGGATGTTTAATGGGCTTATTTATACACTTTTATATTATTTTTGGGACTAACCTACTAACCTAAGGCCCAGTGCAAATTGTTGTTTTTTTGTCTATTTCAGTGTTTCGCAGAAAAGGAATATCAAACGGAATCCAAATGGAATGAAACCTTCGGAGAGTTATTTTTGGAACAAACGTGATCCAGGGGACTTGGAGTAGACGTCAAGAAATCAACGAGGAGGCCACGAGGTAGGGAGGCGCGCCCCCACCCTCGTGGGCCCCTCGTAACTCCACTGACCTACTTCTTCCTCCTATATATGTCCATATACCTTGAAAACATCCAGGAGCACCACGAAACTCTATTTCCATCGCCGCAACCTTCTGTACCCAAGAGATCCCATCTTGGGGCCTTTTCCGGAGCTCCGTTGGAGGGGGAATCGATCATGGAGGGCTTCTACATCAATACCATAGCCTCTCCAATGATGTGTGAGTAGTTTACCACAGACCTTCGGGTCCATAGTTATTAGCTAGATGGCTTCTTCTCTCTCTTTGGATCTCAATACAATGTTCTCCTCGATCTTCTTGGAGATCTATTTGATGTAACTCTTTTTACGGTGTGTTTGTCAAGATTCGATGAATTGTGGGTTTATGATCAAGTTTATCCATGAACAATATTTTATTGTTCTCTGAAATCTTTTATGTATGATTGGTTATCTTTGCAAGTCTCTTCGAATTATCAGTTTAGTTTGGCCTACTAGATTGATCTTTCTTGCAATGGGAGAAGTGCTTAGCTTTGGGTTCAATCTTGTGGTGTCCTTTCCCAATGACAACAGGGGCAACAAGGCATGTATTGTATTGTGGCCATCGAGGATAAAAAGATAGGGTTTATATCATATTGCTTGAGTTTATCCCTCTACATCATGTCATCTTGCCTAATGCGTTACTGTGTTCTTATGAACTTAATACTCTAGATGCATGATGGATAGCGGTCGATGTGTGGAGTAATAGTAGTAGATGCATAATCGTTTCGGTCTACTTGTCGCAGACGTGATGCCTCCGTAATACTTATGCTATCTTGAGAGGAGCCACTAGTGAAACCTATGGCCCCCGGGTCTATCTTTTATCATATAAGTTTCCAATCTATTTTACTTTGCAATCTTTATTTTCTTATCTGTATCATAAAAATATCAAAAATATTTATCTTATTATTATTATCTCTACCATATCTCACTCTCGTAAGTGATCGTGAAGGGATTGGCAACCCCTTTATCGCGTTGGTTGCGAGGTTCTTATTTGTTTGTGTAGGGACTTGTGTGTAGTCTCCTACTGGATTGGTACCTTAGTTCTCAAAAACCGAGGGAAATAATTACGCTACTTTGCTGCATCACCCTTTCCTCTTCAAGGAAAAACCAACGCAGTGCTCAAGAGGTAGCAAGAAGGATTTCTGGCGCCGTTGTTGGGGAGGTTGCACCAAGTCAAGTCAAGATTTGATCTCCCGTCAACAAGCCATTTCTGGCGCTGTTGCCGGGGAGATCTACTCACAAGTCAAGACATACCAAGTACCCATCACAAACTCTTATCCCTCGCATTACATTATTTGCCATTTGCCTCTCGTTTTCCTCTCCCTCACTTCACCTTTGCCGTTTTATTCGCCCTCTTTTCCGTTCGTCTCTTTTTCACTTGCTTCTTGTGTCACCGTGTGTTGTCATGGCTAGTCCTTCTATCATTGTTAGTACTCCCGATCATGAAGTTCTTAATTTTAAACAAAGGGAGGGGGAATCTAAAAGATGCTTGGCATAGAATTTGCAAGGCTCAGAATAGATCTACTAGGAAGCAATCAACTTCCGTTCTTCTTCGCAATTTTTATGTAGGCACCACTCCTTGGAATAGATATATTTTTGATACCATTACCGAAGGAAATTTCTTGGGTATCCATACTTTTGATTCTTATAATGCTATGATAGATCTGTTTGGCCCCCCGCCTTTTTTGGTTAATGGAACTGTTTTAACTTTGGAACATGTGATGCAAAGGCTTGAAATTATTGAAAATAAAGTTGCCTCTGTGGAGTTGATTGAAAATTTGGATAAAAAGATCCACAACCAAATCACTCAATATGGATCTAAGGTAGGGGTTACTCTGATTTTTTTTAAAGAAAAACAACATATAATTAACGAAAGAATAGATCCAGATTCCACAAGAATTGGTAAACTTGAGGATATTATTACTAATTTAGGGTCTGCCTTTTCATCCGTTAAAAATACTCCAAATCCTCCAACTACCAAGATTGCTAAATTAATGTATGTTCCTAAAAATAAGGGTGAATCTTCTAGTAAGGAAAATGCGGATCTCAAATCAATAATTATTCACCCCAACTTCTTCAATATCATTATGGAACCTTTTGCTACAAATGAATTTCTTGATTTCTTTCCTAGGAGTTTGATCATCAATAAAAGGAGGAAACTCCCAAGGGTTAAAAGTGTTCCATTGAAGAATTGCATACCAAAGATGATAATACCTAGATCTATTCTTGCTTTTATGCCTAGCTAGGGGCGTTAAACGATAGCGCTTGTTAGGTGGCAACCCAATTTTATTTTTGTTTCTTGCTTTTTGGTTCTGTTTAGTAATAAATAATTCATCTAGCCTCTGGTTAGATGTGGTTTTATGCTTTTAATTAGTGTTTGTGCCAAGTAGAACCTTTGGGAAGACTTGGGGGAAGTTTTAGCGATCTTTTTGTAAAAAACAGAAACTTTAGCTCTCACGAGATTTGCTGCCATTTTTTACTGGAGAGTGCGATTAGGTTGATTCTTTTTGCAGATGATTAATAGACAAATTCCTCACGTCCAACAATTTATTTCAGAATTTTTGGGGTTACATAAGTATTCGAAAACTACAGATTACTACAGACTATTCTGTTTTGACAGATTCTGTTTTTCGTGTGTTGTTTGTTTATTTTGATGCATCTATGGCTAGTATCGGAGGGTATGAACCATAGAGAAGTTGGAATACAGTAGTTTTAACACCAATATAAATAAATAATGAGTTCATTACAGTACCTT
>NW_024119675.1:0-18548 GCF_003073215.2 Triticum urartu
ACGACGAGTACCACTCCATCAACCTCGTTCACTTGAACGCTTCCGCTTAGCGATCTACAAGGGTATGTATATGCACTCTCCTTCCCCTCGTTGTTGGTTTCTCCATAGATAGATCTTGGTGACACGTAGGAAAATTTTGAATTTCTGCTACGTTCCCCAACAGTGGCATCATGAGCTAGGTCTATTGCGTAGATTCTATGCACGAGTAGAACACAAAGTAGTTGTGGGCGTTGATTTTGTTCAATATGCTTACCGTTACTAGTCCAATCTTGATTCGGCGGCATTGTGGGATGAAGCGGCCCGGACCGACCTTACACATACTCTTACGTGAGACTGGTTCCACCGACTGACATGCACTAGTTGCATAAGGTGGCTAGCGGGTGTCTGTCTCTCCCACTTTAGTCGGATCGGATTCGATGAAAAGGGTCCTTATGAAGGGTAAATAGCAATTGGCATATCACGTTGTGGTCTTTGCGTAGGTAAGAAACGTTCTTGCTAGAAACCCATAGCAGCCGCGTAAAACATGCAAACAACAATTAGAGGACGTCTAACTTGTTTTTGCAGGGTATGCTACGTGATGTGATATGGCCAAAGGATGTGATGAATGATATATGTGGTGTATGAGATGATCATTTTCTTGTAATAGGAATCACGACTTGCATGTCGATGAGTATGACAACCAGCAGGAGCCATAGGAGTTGTCTTAATTTATTTATGACCTGCGTGTCAACATAAACGTCATGTAATTACTTTACTTTATTGCTAACCGTTAGCTGTAGAAGTAGAAGTAATAGTTGGCGAGACAACTTCATGAAGACACGATGATGGAGATCATGGTGTCATGCCGGTGACGATGATGATCATGGAGCCCCGAAGATGGAGATCAAAAGGAGCAATATGATATTGGCCATATCATGTCACTATTTGATTGCATGTGATGTTTATCATGTTTATACATCTTATTTGCTTAGAACGATGGTAGTAAATAAGATGATCCCTCATTAAAATTTCAAGAAAGTGTTCCCCCTAACTGTGCACCGTTGCGAAAGTTCGTCATTTCGAAGCACCACGTGATGATCGGGTGTGATAGATTCTAACGTTCACATACAACGGGTGTAAGACAGATTTACACACGCGAAACACTTAGGTTGACTTGACGAGCCTAGCATGTACAGACATGGCCTCGGAACACAAGAGACCGAAAGATCGAGCATGAGTCGTATGGTAGATACGATCAACATGAAGATGTTCACCGATGATGACTAGTCCGTCTCACGTGATGATCGGACACGGCCTAGTTGACTCGGATCATGTAATCACTTAGATGACTAGAGGGATGTCTATCTGAGTGGGAGTTCATAAGATGAACTTAATTATCCTGAACATAGTCAAGAAGGTCTTCGCAAATTATGACGTAGCTCGCGCTTCAGTTCTACTGTTTAGATATGTTCCTAGAGAAAATTTAGTTGAAAGTTGATAGTAGCAATTATGCGGACTAGGTCCGTAAACTGAGGATTGTCCTCATTGCTTCATAGAAGGCTTATGTCCTTAATGCACCGCTCAGTGTGCTGAACCTCGAACGTCGTCTGTGGATGTTGCGAACATCTGACATACACATTTTGATAACTACGTGATAGTTCGGTTAAACGGTTTATAGTTGAGGCACCATAGACGATTTCGAAACGTCGCGGAACATATGAGATGTTTCGAGGACTGAAATTGGGATTTCAGTTTAGTGCCCACGTCAAGAGGTATGAGACCTCTGACAAGTTTATTAAGCCTACAAATTAAGGGAGAAAAGCTCAATCGTTGAGCTTGTGCTCAGATTGTCTGAGTACCACAATCACTTGAATCGAGTGAGAGTTAATCTTCCAGATAAGATAGTGATGTTTCTCCGAAATCATTACCACCAAGCTGCTAGAGCTTCGTGATGAACTATAACATATCAGGGATAGATATGATGATCCTTGAAATACTCGCGATGTTTGACACCGCGAAAGTAGAAATCAAGAAGGAGCATCAATTGTTGATGGTTAGTGAAACCACTAGTTTCAAGAAGGGCAAGGGCAAAAGGGATGCTTCATGAAACGGCAAATCAGCTGCTGCTCTAATGAAGAAACCCAAGGTTGAACCCAAACCCGAGACTAAGTGCTTCTGTAATAAGGGGAGCAGCCACTGGAGCAGAATTACCCTAGATACTTGGTAGATTAGAAGGCTGGCAAGGTCGATAGAAGTATATTGGATATACATTGTGTTGATGTGTACTTTACTAGTACTCCTAGTATTAGATACCGGTTCGGTTGCTAAGTTTTAGTAACTCGAAATAAAAGCTACGGAATAAACGGAGACTAGCTAAAGGTGAGCTGGCGATATGTGTTGAAAGTGTTTCCAATGTTGATATGATCAAGCATCGCACGCTCCCTCTACCATCGAGATTGGTGTTAAACCTAAATAATTGTTATTTGGTGTTTGCGTTGAGCATGGACATGATTGGATTATGTCTATCGCAATACGGTTATTCATTTAAGGAGAATAATGGTTACTCTGTTTATTTGAATGATACCTTCAATGGTCTTGCACCTAAAATGAATGGTTCATTGAATCTCGATCGTAGTGATACACATGTTCATGCCAAAAGATATAAGATAGTAATGATAGTACCTCCTACTTGTGGCACTACCACGTAAGTCATATCGGTATAAAACGCATGAAGAAGCTCCATGTTGATGGATCTTTGGACTCACTCGTTTTTGAAAAGATTGAGACATGCGAACCATGTCTATTGGTGTATATGCATGAAGAAACTCCATGCAAATGGACCATTTGGACTCACTTGATTTTGAATCACTTGAGACATGCAAATCATACCACATGGGCAAGATGACTGAAAGCCTCGTTTTCAGTAAAATGGAACTAGAAAGCAACTTGTTGGAAGTAATACATTTTGATGTGTGCAGTCCAATGAGTGCTGAGGCATATAGTGGATATCGTTATGTTCTTACTTCACAGATGATTTGAGTAGATGTTGAGTACATTTACTTGATGAATCACGAGTCTGAATTATTGGAAGGTTCAAGTAATTTCAGAGTGAAGTTGAACATCGTCATGACAAGATGATATAATGTCTATGATATGATCATAGAGATGAATATCTGAATTACAAGTTTGGCACAGAATTAAGACATTGTGGAAATTGTTTCACAACTAATACAGCCTGAAGCACCATAGTGTGATGGTGTGTCCAAACATCATAAATGCACCCCATTGGATATGGGGCATACCATGATGTCTCTTATCGAATTACCACTATCGTTCATGGGTTAGGCATTAGAGACAACCACATTCACTTTAAATAGGGCACCACGTAATTCCGATGAGATGACACCGTATGAACTATGGTTTAGAGAAACCTAAGCTGTCATTTCTTAAAAAGTTTGGGGCTGCGACACTTATGTGAAAAAGTTTCAGGCTGATAAGCTCGAACCCAAAGAGGATAAATGCATCTTCATAGGACACCCAAAACAGTTGGGTATACCTCCTGTCTCAGATCCGAAAGCAATAAGGGATTGTTTCTAGAATCGGGTCCTATCTCGAGGAAAAGTTTCTCTCGAAATAATTGAGTGGGAGGATGGTGGAGGCTTGATGAGGTTATTGAACCGTCTCTTCAACTAGTGTGTGGCAGGGCACAGGGAGTTGTTCCTGTGGCGTTGACACCAATTGAAGTGGAAGCTTATGATGGTGATCATGAAACTTCAGATCAAGTCACTATCAAACCTCGTAGGATGACAAGGATGCGTACTACTTCAGAGTGGTATGTAATCCTGTCTTAGAAGTCATGTTGCTAGACAACAATGAACCTACGAGCTATGGAGAAGCGATGGTGGGCCTGGATTCCGATAAATGGCTCGAGGCCATAAAAAATCCGAGAGAGGATCCATGTATGAAAACAAAGTGTAGACTTTGGCAGAACGGCTCGATGGTCGTAAGGATGTTGAGTACAGATGGATTTTAAAAGGGAGACGGACAATGATGGTAAATGTCACCATTAAGAAAGCTCGACTTGTCGTTAAGATGTTTTCCGACAAGTTCAAGGAGTTGACTGCGATGAGACTTTCTCACTCGTAGCGATGCTAAGAGTCTGTTGGAATTATATTAGCGATTACTACATTATTTATGAAATCTTGCAAATAGGATGTCAAAACATTGTTTTCTCGACGATTTTCTTGAGGAAAGGTTGTATGTGATACAACCGGAAGGTTTTGTCAATCCTGAAAGATGCTAATAATTATGCAAAGCTCCAGCAATCCTTCTGAGGACTGGAGTAAGCATCTCGGAGTTGGAATGTATGCTTTGATGAGATGATCAAAGATTTTGGTGTATACAAAGTTTATGAGAAACTTGTATTTCCAAAGAAGTGAGTGGGAGCACTATAGAATTTCTGATGAGTATATGTTGTTGACATATTGTTGATCAGAAATGACGTAGAATTTCTGGAAAGCATATAGGGTTATTTGGAAAGTGTTTTCAATGGAAAGCCTGGATTAAGCTACTTGAATATTGAGCATCAAGATCTATAAGGATAGATCAAAACGCTTAATGGTACTTTCAAATGAGCACATACCTTGACATGATCTTGAAGGTGTTCAAGATGGATCAGTCAAAGAAGGAGTTCTTGCCTGAGTTGTAAGGTATGAAGTTAAGACTTAAAGCTTGACCACGGCAGAATAGAGAGAAAGGACGAAGGTCGTCCCCTATGCTTAAGACATAGGCTCTACAGTATGCTATGCTGTGTACCGCACCTGAAGTGTGCCTTGCCATGAGTCAGTCAAGGGGTACAAGAGTGATCCAAGAATGGATCACAGAACAGCGGTCAAAGTTATCCTTAGTAACTAGTGGACTAAGGAATTTTCTCAATTATGGAGGTGGTAAAAGAGTTCGTCGTAAAGGGTTACATCGATGCAAGCTTAACACCTATCCGGATAGCTCTGAGTAGAGATACCGGATACGTATAATGGAGCAATAATTTAGAATAGCTCCAAGTAGAACAGTTATTTGGAATAGCTCCAAATAGAACGTGGTAGCTACATCTAGGAGATGACATAGAGATTTGTAAAGCACACACGGATCTGAAAGGTTCAGACCCGTTGACTATAACCTCTCTCACAAGCATAACATGATCAAACCCAGAACTCATCGAGTGTTAATCACATGGTCAATGTGAACTAGATTATTGACTCTAGTAAACTCTTTGGGTGTTAGTCACATGGGGATGTGACCTTGAGTGTTAATCACATATCGATGTGAACTAAGATTATTGACTCTAGTGCAAGTGGGAGACTGTTGGAAATATTCCCTAGAGGCAATAATAAATTGATTATTATTATATTTCCTTGTTCATGATAATCGTTTATTATCCATGCTAGAATTGTATTGATAGGAAACTCAGATACATGTGTGGATACATAGACAACACCATGTCCCTAGTAAGCCTCTAGTTGACTAGCTCGTTGATCAATAGATGGTTACGGTTTCCTGACCATGGACATTGGATGTCGTTGATAACGGGATCACATCATTAGGAGAATGATGTGATGGACAAGACCCAATCCTAAGCATAGCACAAGATCGTGTAGTTCGTATGCTAAAGCTTTTCTAATGTCAAGTATCATTTCCTTAGACCATGAGATTGTGCAACTCCCGGATACCGTAGGAGTGCTTTGGGTGTGCCAAACGTCACAACGTAACTGGGTGGCTATAAAGGTACACTACAGGTATCTCCGAAAGTGTCTGTTGGGTTGGCACGAATCGAGACTGGGATTTGTCACTCCGTGTAAACGGAGAGGTATCTCTGGGCCCACTCGGTAGGACATCATCATAATGTGCACAATGTGATCAAGGAGTTGATCACGGGATGATGTGTTACGAGAACGAGTAAAGAGACTTGCCGGTAACGAGATTGAACAAGGTATCGGGATACCGACGATCGAATCTCGGGCAAGTATCGTACCGCTAGACAAAGGGAATTGTATACGGGATTGATTAAGTCCTTGACATCGTGGTTCATCCGATGAGATCATCGTGGAACATGTGGGAGCCAACATGGGTATCCAGATCCCGCTGTTGGTTATTGACCGGAGAAGTGTCTCGGTCATGTCTGCATTTCCCGAACCCGTAGGGTCTACACACTTAAGGTTCGATGACGCTAGGGTTATAGGAATAGATATGTAGTAACCGAATGTTGTTCGGAGTCCCGGATGAGATCCCGGACGTCACGAGGAGTTCCGGAATGGTCGGAGGTAAAGATTTATATATGGGAAGTCATCATACGGTCACCGGAATAATTCGGGGGTTACCGGTATTGTACCGGGACCACCAGGAGGGGTTCCGGGGGTCCACCGGGAGGGTCCACCTGCCCCGGAGGGCCCTATGGGCTGTATGTGGAGAGGGACCAGCCCCTTAGTGGGCTGGGCGCCTCCCCCCTAGGGCCCATGCGCCTAGGGTTTGGGGGAACCCTAAAGGGGGGGGGGCGCCCCCCTTGCCTTGGGGGGCAAGGCAACCCCCCTTGGCCGCCGCCCCCTCCTCAGATTGGATCTGAGGGGGCCGGCCCCCCTCTCCCTTGCCCCTATATATATGTGGGGTGGGAGGGCAGCCGCACCCAAGTCTGGCGCAGCCTCCCCCTCTCCCAAGTCCTCCTCTTCTCCCGTGGTGCTTGGCGAAGCCCTGCAGGATTCACGCTCCTCCTTCACCACCATGCCGTCGTGCTGCTGCTGGATGGAGTCTTCCCCAACCTCTCCTTCCCCTTGCTGGATCAAGGCGTAGGAGACGTCACCGGGCTGTACGTGTGTTAACGCGGAGGTGCCGTCCGTTCGGCACTAGGATCGGTGATTTGGATCACGACGAGTACGACTCCTTCAACCCCGTTCTCTTGAACGCTTCCGCATAGCGATCTACAAGGGTATGTAGATGCACTCTCCTTCCCCTCGTTGCTTGGTTTCTCCATAGATAGATCTTGGTGACACGTATGAATAATAAACATTTATTCATGATAATAAGGAAATAAATAATAACTTAGGTATATTGCCATCTAGGGCATATACATACCGATGACAAAGGGAACAACGTATGTTGTTATGCGTCTGACCGATAAAGATCTTCGTAGAATATGTAGGAGCCAATATGAGCATCCAGGTTCCGCTATTGGTTATTGACCGGAGACGTGTCTCGGTCATGTCTACATAGTTCTCGAACCCGTAGGGTCCGCACGCTTAAAGTTCGATGACGGTTATATTATGAGTTTATGTGTTTTGATGTACCGAAGGAGTTCGGAGTCCCGGATGAGATCGGGGACATAACGAGGAGTCTCGAAATGGTGAGACGTAAAGATCGATATATTGGACGACTATATTCGGACATCGGAAAGGTTCCGAGTGATTCGGGTATTTTCGGGAGTACCGGGGAGTTACGGGAATTCGTATTGGGCCTTAATGGGCCATACGGGAAAGGAGAGAAAGGCCTCAAAGGGTGGCCGCACCCCTCCCCATGGGCTGGTCCGAATTGGACTAGGGAGGGGGGCGCCCCCTTCCTTCCTTCTCCTTTTCCCTTCCTTCCTTCCTCCTACTCCTACTACTTGGAAGGGCTCCTAGTTCTACTAGGAAAGGGGGAATCCTACTCCCAGTAGGACTCCCCTAGGGCGCGCCATAGAGAGGGCCGGCCCTCCCCTCCTCCACTCCTTTATATACGGGGGCAGGGGGCACCCCAAAGACACAACAATTGATCCTTTGGATCTCTTACGTGTGCGGTGCCCCTCTCCACCATAATCCTCCTCGGTCATATCGTAGCGGTGCTTAGGCGAAGCCCTGCGTCGGTAGAACATCATCATCGTCACACGCCGTCGTGCTGACGGAACTCTCCCTCAAAGCTCGGCTGGATCGGAGTTCGAGGGACGTCATCGAGTTGAACGTGTGCAGAACTCGGAGGTGCCGTGCATTCGGTACTTGATCGGTCGGATCGTGAAGACGTACGACTACATCAACCGCGTTGTGCTAACGCTTCCGCTTTCGGTCTACGAGGGTACGTGGACAACACTCTCCCCTCTCGTTGCTATGCATCACCATGATCTTGCGTGTGCGTAGGAATTTTTGAAAATTACTACGTTCCCCAACAGTGGCATCCGAGCCTAGGTTTTATGGTTTGATGTTATATGCACGAGTAGAACAGAAGTGAGTTGTGGGCGATATAAGTCATACTGCCTACCTACATGTCATACTTTGGTTCGACGGTATTGTTGGACGACACGACCCGGACCAACATTACGCGTACGCTTACGCGAGACCGGTTCCCCCGACGTGCTTTGCACATAGGTGGCTTGCGGGCGACTGTCTATCCAACTTTTGTTGAACCGAGTGTGGCTACGCCCGGTCCTTGCGAAGGTTAAAACGGAGTCTATTTGACAAACTATCGTTGTGGTTTTGATGCGTAGGTGAGATTGGTTCTTGCTTAAGCCCGTAGCAGCCACGTAAAACTTGCAACAACAAAGTAGAGGACGTCTAACTTGTTTTTGCAGGGCATGTTGTGATGTGATATGGTCAAGGCATGATGATGAATTTTATTGTATGAGATGATCATGTTTTGTAACCGAGTTATCGGCAACTGGCAGGAGCCATATGGTTGTCACTTTATTGTATGCAATACAATCGCGATGTAATGCTTTACTTTATCACTAAGCGGTAGCGATAGTCGTGCAAGCATAAGATTGGCGAGACGACAACGATGCTACGATGGAGATCAAGGTGTCGCGCCGGTGACGATGGTGATCATGACGGTGCTTCGGAGATGGAGATCACAAGCACAAGATGATGATTGCATGTGATGTTTATCTTTTTATGCATCTTATCTTGCTTTGATTGACGGTAGCATTATAAGATGATCTCTCACTAAATTATCAAGAAGTGTTCTCCCTGAGTATGCACCGTTGCCAAAGTTCGTCATGCCCAGACACCACGTGATGATCGGGTGTGATAAGCTCTACGTCCATCTACAACGGATGCAAGCCAGTTTTTGCACACGCAGAATACTCAGGTTAAACTTGACGAGCCTAGAATATGCAGATATGGCCTCGGAACACGAAGACCAAAAGGTCGAGCGTGAATCATATAGTAGATATGATCAACATAGCGATGTTCACCATTGAAAACTACTCCATCTCACGTGATGATCGGTTATGGTTTAGTTGATTTGGATCACGTGATCACTTAGAGGATTAGAGGGATGTCTATCTAAGTGGGAGTTCTTAAGTAATATGATTAATTGAACTTTAATTTATCATGAACTTAGTCCTGGTAGTATTAACATATCTATGTTGTAGATCAATAGCTCGCGTTGTTGCTTTCATGTGTTTATTTTGATATGTTCCTAGAGAAAATTGTGTTGAAAGATGTTGGTAGCAATGATGCGGATTTGATCCGTGATCTGAGGTTTATCCTCATTGCTGCACAGAAGAATTATGTTCTTGATGCACCGCTAGGTGACAGACCTATTGCTGAGCAGATGCAGACATTATGAACGTTTGGCTAGCTCAATATGATGACTACTTGATAGTTTAGTGCACCATGCTTAATGGCTTAGAATCGGGACTTCAAAGACGTTTTGAACGTCATGGACCATATGAGATGTTCCAGGAGTTGAAGTTAATATTTCAAGCAAATACCCGAGTTGAGAGATATGTAGTCTCCAACAAGTTCTATAGCTAAAAGATGGAGGAGAATCGCTCAACTAGTGAGCATGTGCTCAGATTGTCTGGGTACTACAATCGCTTGAATCAAGTGGGAGTTAATCTTCTAGATAAGATAGTGATTGACAGAATTCTCTAGTCACCATCACCAAGTTAGTAGAACTTCGTGATGAACTATAATATGCAAGGGATAACGGAAACAACTCCCAAGCTCTTCGTAATGCTGAAAACAACGAAGGTAGAAATCAAGAAAAACATCAAGTGTTGATGGTTGACAAGATCACTAGTTTCAAGAAAAGGGCAAAGGGAAAAGGGGGAACTTCAAGAAGAAACAGCAAACAAGTTCCTGCTCAAGTGAAGAAGCCCAAGTCTGGTCCTAAGCCTGAGACTAAGTGCTTCTACTGCAAAGAGACTGGTCACTGGAAGCGGAACTACCCGAAGTGATTGGCGGATAAGAAGGATGGCAAAGTGAACATAAGTATATTTGATATACATGTTATTGATGTGTACTTTACTAGTGTTTATAGCAAACCCTCAGTATTTGATACTAGTTCAGTTGCTGAGATTAGTAACTCGAAACGGGAGTTGCAGAATAAACAGAGACTAGTTAAGGGTGAAGTGACGATGTGTGTTGGAAGTGGTTCCAAGATTGATATGATCATCATCACACACTCCCTATAATTTCGGGATTAGTGTTGAACCTAAATAAGTGTTATTTGGTGTTTGCGTTGAGCATGAATATGATTTGATCATGTTTATTGTAATATGGTTATTCATTTAAGTAAGAGAATAAATTGTTGTTCTGTTTACATGAATAAAACCTTATATGGTTACACACCCAATGAAAATAGTTCGTTGGATCTCGATCATAGTGATACACATAATCATAATATTGAAACCACAAGATGCAAAGTTAATAATGATAGTGCAACTTATTTGTAGCACTGCCGTTTAGGTCATATTGGTATAAAGCGCATGAAGAAACTCCATGCTGATAGGCTTTTGGAATCACTTGATTATGAATCAGTTGATGCTTGCGAACCATGCCTCATGGGCAAGATAACTAAGACTCTGTTCTTCGGAACAATGGAGCGAGCAATAGATTTGTTGGAAATCATACATACTGATGTATATGGTCCGATGAATATTGAGGCTCGCGACAGGTATCATTATTTTTTGATCTTCACAGATGATTTCAGCAGATATGAGTATATCTACTTGATGAAACATAAGTCTGAAACATTTGAAAAGTTCAAAGAATTTCAGAGTGAAGTGAAAAATCATCGTAACAAGAAAAATAAAGTTTCTACGATCTGATCGTAGAGAAGAGTATTTGAGTTACGAGTTTGGCCTTCAGTTAAAAACAATGTGAAATAGTTTCACTACTCACGCCACCTGGAACACCATAATGTAATGGTGTGTCCCAACGTCATAACCGTACTTTATTAGATATTGTGCGACCTATGATGTTTCTTACCTATTTACCACTATCATTTTGGGGTTATGCATTAAAGACAGCTGCATTCACGTTTAAAAGGGCACCATCTAAGTCCGTTGAGACGACACATTCTGAACTGTGGTTTGGCAAGAAACCAAAGTTGTCGTTTCTTAAAGTTTTGGGTTGTGATGCTTATGTGAAAAAAGTTTTCATCCTGATAAGCTCAAACCCAAATCGGAGAAATATGTCTTCATAGGATACCCAAAGGAGACTGTAGGGTACACCTTCTATCACAGATACGAAGGCAAGACATTCGTTGCTAAGAATGGATCCTTTCTAGAGAAGGAGTTTCTCTCGAAAGAAGTGAGTGGGAGGAAAGTAGAAAACTTGATAAGGTAATTGTACCTTCTCCCTTATTGGAAAGTAGTTCATCACAGAAATCTGTTCTTGTGACTACTACACCAATTAGTAGGAAGCTAATGATGATGATCATGTAACTTCAGATCAAGTTACTACTAAATCTCGTAGGTAAACCAGAGTGAGATCCGCACCAGAGTGGTACAGTAATCCTGTTCTGGAAGTCATGTTACTAGACCATGACGAACTTGCGAACTATGAGGAAGCGATGATGAGCCCAGATTCCACAAAATGGTTTGAGGCCATGAAATCTGAGATATGATCCATGTATGAGAACAAAGTATGGACTTTGATGGATTTGCCCGATGATCGGCAAGCCATAGAAAATAAATGGATCTTACAGAGGAAGACGGACGCTGATAGTAGTGTTACTATCTACAAAGCTAGAATTGTCGCAAAAGGTTTTCGACAAGTTCAAGGTGTTGACTATGATGAGATTCTCTCACTCATATCTATGCTTAAGTCTGTCCGAATCATGTTAGCAATTGCCGCATTTTATGAAATCTGGCAAATGGATAAACAAAACTGCATTCCTGAATGGATTTACTAAAGAAGAGTTGTATACGATGCAACTAGAAGGTTTTGTCGATCCTGAAGGTGTTAACTAAATATGCAAGCTCCAGCGATCCATCAATGGACTGGTGCAAGAATCTCGGAGTTGGAATATACGCTTTGATAAGTTGATCAAAGCATATAGTTTTATACAGACTTGCGGTGAAGCCTGTATTTATAAGAAAGTGAGTGGGAGCACTACAGCATTTCTGATAAGTATATGTGTATGACATATTGTTGATCGGAAATAATGTAGAATTATTCTGCAAAGCATAAAGGAGTGTTTGAAAGGAGTTTTTCAAAGAAAGACCTCGGTAAAGCTGCTTACATATTGAGTATCAAGATCTATGGAGATAGATCAAGACGCTTGATAAGTTTTTCAATGAGTACATACCTTGCCAAGTTTTTGAATTAGTTCAAAATGGAACAGTCAAAGAAAAGGTTTCTTGCCTGTGTTACAAGGTGTGAAGTTGAGTAAGACTCAAAGCCCGACCACGGCAGAAGATAGAAAGAGAATGAAAGTCATTCCCTATGCCTCAGACATAGGTTCTATAAAGTATGCCATGCTGTGTACCAGATCTATTGTATACCAAACACCGTGTTAAGAGAGGGAGTACAATAGTGATCTAGGAGTAGATCAATGGACAACGGTCAAAATTATCCTTACTGGAATAAGGATATGTTTCTCGATTACGGAAGTGACAAAAGGTTCGTCGTAAAGGGTTACGTCGATGCAAGTTTTGACACTGATCCAGATGACTCTAAGTCTCAATCTGGATACATATTGAAAGTGGGAGCAATTAGCTAGAGTAGCTCCATGCAGAGCATTGTTGACATAGAAATTTGCAAAATACATGCGGATCTGAATGTGGCAGACCCATTGACTAAACTTCTCTCACAAGCAAAACATGATCACCTTTTGGGTCTTAATCACATAGCGATATGAACTAGATTATTGAATCTAGTAAACCCTTTTGGTGCTAGTCACATGGAGATGTGAACCAATCACATAAAGATGTGAACTATTGATGTTAAATCACATGGCGATGTGATCTAGATTATTAACTCTAGTGCAAGTGGGAGACTGAAGGAAATATGCCCTAGAGGCAATAATAAAGTTATTATTTATTTCCTTATATCATGATAAATGTTTATTATTCATGCTAGAATTGTATTAACTGGAAACATAATACATGTGTGAATACATAGACAAACAGAATGTCACTAGTATGCCTCTACTTGACTAGCTCGTTAATCAAAGATGGTTATGTTTCCTATGACTTATACATGTTCCTATGACTATGAGATTATGCAACTCCCGTTTGCCGGAGGAACACTTTGTGTGCTACCAAACGTCACAACGTAACTCAGTGATTATAAAGGAGCTCTACAGGTGCCTCCAAAGGTACATGTTGGGTTGGCGTATTTCGAGATTAGGATTTGTCACTCCGAATGTCGGAGAGGTATCTCTGGGCCCTCTCGGTAATGCACATCACATAAGCCTTGCAAGCACTGCAACTAATATGTTAGTTGTGAGATGATGTATTACGGAACGAGTAAAGAGACTTGCCGGTAACGAGATTGAACTAGGTATTGGATACCGACGATCTAATCTCGGGCAAGTAACATACCGATGACAAAGGGAACAACGTATGTTGTTATGCGGTCTGACCGATAAAGATCTTCGTAGAATATGTAGGAGCCAATATGGGCATCCAGGTCCAGCTATTGGTTATTGACCAGAGACGTGTCTCGGTCATGTCTACATTGTCCTCGAACCGTAGGGTCCGCACGCTTAATGTTACGATGACAGTTATTATGAGTTTATGCATTTTGATGTACCGAAGTTAGTTCGGAGTCCCGGATGTGATCACGGACATGACGAGGAGCCTCGAAATGGTCGAGACATAAAGATTGATATATTGGAAGCCTATGTTTGGATATCGGAATTGTTCCGGGTGAAATCGGGATTTTACCGGAGTACCGGGAGGTTACCGGAACCCCCCCGGGAACTATATGGGCCTTAGTGGGCTTTAGTGGAAAGGTGAAAGGGGCAGCCCAAGGTGGGCTGCGCACCTCCCCCCTCCCCTAGTCCTATTAGGACTAGGAGAGGTGGCCGGCCCCCCTCTCTCTCTTTCCCCCTCGGGGAATCCTAGTCCAACTAGGATTGGGGGGGGAGTCCTACTCCCGGTAGGAGTAGGACTCCTCCTGCGCCCTCCTCCTGGCCGGCCGCACCCTCCCCCTTGGCTCCTTTATATACGGAGGCAGGGGGGCACCTCTGGACACACAAGTTGATCATTGAGATCGTTCCTTAGCCGTGTGCGGTGCCCCCTGCCACCATATTCCACCTCGATCATATCGTTGTAGTGCTTAGGCGAAGCCCTGCGTCGGTAGAACATCAAGATCGTCACCATGCCATCGTGCTGACGGAACTCCTCCCCGAAGCTTTGCTGGATCGGAGCCCGGGGATCGTCATCGAGCTGTACGTGTGCTAAGAACTCGGAGGTGCCGGAGTAACGGTGCTTGGATCGGTCGGATCGGGAAGACGTACGACTACTTCCTCTACGTTGTGTCAACGCTTCCGCAGTCGGTCTGCGTGGGTACGTAGATCATACTCTCCCCCTCGTTGCTATGCATCACCATGATCTTGCGTGTGCGTAGGAAATTTTTTGAAATTACTACGTTCCCCAACACTAGCTACATGTTTTTGCTTACATATGCCCTCTTAATTAAGACATGCAAACGTGTGTGCATGAAGATTTCACTGGATCTTGTGTATCATTAAAGTTGACGCCGGAACAGTTGAAATACTGGACTCGCTACTCAAAGCAAATAGTGACTATAACATCTTGTTTGGGATAGTCAACAGGTAATTTCAATCATTATTAACTATATATCTCGGCCTATTTAGTTCATCATTTCATGATATGAACTATTTAATAACCCCTTTATTTATTTTCTTTGTCGGCGGGCAGGGCTTGGGCAAGGTTCATCAGCATCACGGAAGGCGAATGGAAACCACAGCTGAAATGGTTTCGACCCAAGGTAAGGAATTAAGTAGTACTAGCTAGCTAGCTAGCTGCCATCTCTTTAATTATCATGCTTGATTAATTATTATCTGATCAAATTAAATTTCATTCTCGTAATAAAGGCCCTGAAGTAGGCGCAGGGGGCTGATCTGTGTGCATTCTGCGTTTGCGAGAACATTCGCATGATGGCGTCCGAAAGGAGCAGATCTCAAAGACAGGAATGGGTACGCTTGTCAGAACACTATTCAAAATTTTTACACCATTATCGATATCTAGTCACACAACTAATACACATGCATATTGATCTCCTTCTTAACAGTTCAAAGAGGTGCGGGACAAGCTCCTAGAAACGGAGCGCGTAGAAGCACTTCAAGAGGAAATAGCGGGATTTTTGTTCGACCAGGTCATAAATCCGAAGGGAGAATACTATTACCCGCTACCGCCCCCATCGACCAGGTCATGAACCACTTCCAATTGTCATCGTGCTCCGAAGGCACCAATTAGGCTAATGCCACTGGCTCCGAAGGCAACATGCATATGTAGGAGAAATTGTATATAGCTATACATGTGTGTATGTGTAAATTAATATGGTGGTTTGTGAGACATTGATGATATATATATGATTGGTTCTACCTGAAATTCTATATATATATATATATATGCATAACGTGTACAATGTGTAGTACCGTAAAATACCAGCAAACGAAAAAGAATTAAAATGGAAAACACAAAATTAAATGAAAAAGAAATCATAAAACCAAAAAACCCCCAAACATTTTAGTACCGGTTGGTGTTACCAACCGGTACTAAAGGGCTCCCGGCCCCCGGAGCTGGCTCGTGCCACGTGGTTTCCCTTTAGCACCGGTTCGTGTTGAACCGGTACTAAAGGGGGGGGCCTTTAGTGCCGAAACTTTAGTGCCGGTTCCTAAACTGGCACTAAAGGGCCTTACGAACCGGTGCTATTGCCCGGTTCTGCACTAGTGTGTGTTCTACTCGTGCAAAGAGAACTACGCATAGACCTAGCTCATGATGCCACTATTGGGGAATGTTGCACAAAACAAAAATTTTCCTATGGTTTCACCAAGATCCATCTATGAGTTCATCTAGCAACGAGTGATCGGATTGCATCTACATACCTTTGTAGATCACGCGCGGAAGCGTTAAAAGAACGGGGATGAGGAAGTCGTACTCGACGTGATCCAAATCACCGGAGATCCTAGAGCCCAACGGACGGCACCTGCGCGTTCAACACATGTACGGTTAGCGTGACGTCTCCTCCTTCTTGATCCAGCAAGGGGAAGGAGAGGTTGATGAAGATCCAGCAGCACGACGGCGTGGTGGTGGATGCAGGGGTCACCGCAGCAGGGCTTCGTCGTTTTACTGCGAGAGGGAGAGGTGTAGCAGGGGAGAGAGAGGCGCCAAGACTCAAGGGTCCGGCTGCCCCTCCCTCCCCCCCTTTATATAGGCCTCCTAGGGGGTGCGCCGGCCCTAGGAGATGGGATCTCCTGGGGGAGGGGGCGGCGGCCAAGGGGTGGAGTGCCCCCCAAGCCAGGTGGGGCGCCCCCCCACCCTAGGGTTCCCAACCCTAGGCGCATGGGGTGGGCCAAGGGGGGCGCACCAGCCCACTATGGGCTGGTTCCCTTCCCCGCTTAGCCCATGGGGCCCTCCGGGATGGGTGGCCCCACCCGGTGGACCCCCGGGACCCTTCGGTGGTCCCGGTACAATACCGGTGACCCCCGAAACTCTCCCGATGGCCGAAACTGCACTTCCTATATATAATTCGTCACCTCCGGACCATTCCGGAACTCCTCGCGACGTCCGGGATCTCATACGGGACTCCGAACAACTTTCGGGTTACTGCATATTCATATGTCTACAACCCTAGCGTCACCGAACCTTAAGTGTGTAGACCCTACGGGTTCGGGAGACATGTAGACATGACCGAGACGGCTCTCCGGTCAATAACCAACAGCGGGATCTGGATACCCATATTGGCTCCCACATGCTCCTCGATGATCTCATCGGATGAACCACGATGTCGAGGATTCAAGCAACCCCGTATACAATTCCCTTTGTCAATCGGTATGTTACTTGCCCGAGATTCAATCGTCAGTATCCCAATACCTCGTTCAATCTCGTTACCGGCAAGTCACTTTACTCGTACCGTAATGCATGATCCCGTGACCAGACACTTGGTCACTTTGAGCTCATTATGATGATGCATTACCGAGTGGGCCCAGAGATACCTCTCCGTCATACGGAGTGGCAAATCCCAGTCTTGATCCGTGTCAACCCAACAGACACTTTCGGAGATACCCGTAGTATACCTTTATAGTCACCCAGTTAGGTTGTGACGTTTGGTACACCCAAAGCACTCCTACGGTATCCGGGAGTTACACGATCTCATGGTCTAAGGAAAAGATACTTGACATTGGAAAAACTCTAGCAAACGAACTATACGATCTTGTGCTATGTTTAGGATTGGGTCTTGTCCATCACATCATTCTCCTAATGATGTGATCTCGTTATCAATGACATCCAATGTCCATAGTCAGGAAACCATGACTATCTGTTGATCAACGAGCTAGTCAACTAGAGGCTTACTAGGGACATGTTGGTGTCTATGTATTCACACATGTATTACGATTTCCGGATAACACAATTATAGCATGAATAAAAGACAATTATCATGAACAAGGAAATATAATAATAATCCTTTTAATATTGCCTCTAGGGCATATTTCCAACAGTGGCACTACTCATGCAATCTGGCCGTCCTGCTTGGCGCGCTCAATCAGAATAGCCAACATGTCAGCAACAATGTTAAATAACATTGGGGACATGGAGTCACCCTATCGTAGTCCTTTTTTTGTCTGAAAGTAATGGCCTACGTCATCATTGACTTTGATGACCACACTACCTCCAGTTACAAAATATGGATCCACTGACGCCATTTATCGGAGAAACCTTTCATACTTAGGGCCTGTTGGAGGAAAGGCCATTTGACCTTGTCATATGCTTTTTCAAAGTCGATTTTGAATATGACTCCACTCATATTTTTCCGGTGCATCTCATGGACAGTCTCATGCAGGATTACCATGCCATCGAGTATATTTCTTCCTTGCATGAAAGCCGTTTGAGATGGCCGGACAATATGGTAAGCTACTGAGTTTAACCTATTCATAGCCACTTTGGTGAAAATTTTGAAGCTGACATTAAGGAGGCGTATGGGTCTGAACTATTGGATCCGTTCGGCCTCCTCAATCTTCAACAACAAGACAATCTCACCAAAATTAAGTCTGAATAGGTCAAGTCTGTCGGCATGAAGACAATTAAACAACTCCAAAAGGTCAGACTTGATGATATCCTAGAAATTCTGATA
>NW_024119676.1:0-15550 GCF_003073215.2 Triticum urartu
CATGCGTGTTCTTGCTCCAATGTTCATCCTTCTCCAAGCTAGGCCCTTCATTTGTAAGCAAAACAAATGTATCCAATTTAGGCAGCATCATAATCTCATGAACATTAGAATCATTACCAAGAAACGAAAGTACCTGGTAATTTAATTGGCGTGCGCGAGCTCTAGTAATTGGTCCAGTATATGTAACAGTAGGGGCTGTGGGTGTAACAATGGTATTGATGTCCTCATCATCCTCCCCTTCTTGAAATGAAGTCGTCCTCGACGGAAGCTCATATTCCTCACCCAAATAAGGCTTCAAATCTGCAATGTTAAAAGTGGGACTAACCCCAAAATCTGCAGGTAGCTCAAGTTTATATGCATTATCATTTTTTTTCTCTAGCACCTTAAAAGGACCATCAGCACGTGGCATTAGCTTTGATTTGCGCAGATTAGGAAATCTATCTTTACGCAAATGTAACCAAACAAGATCTCCAGGTGCAAACACAACATGTTTTCTACCCTTATCTCCAACAAGTTTATATTTAGCATTCATACGCTCAATGTTTTCCTTAGTTAACTCATGCATTTTTAAAATCAATTCAGAACGTTCTTTAGCATCAAAATTAACCTTCTCCGAAGATGGAAGAGGCAACAAATCAATAGGTGCACGAGGTAGGAAATCATACACAATTTCAAAAGGGCACATCTTAGTAGTAGAATGCAATGAACGATTATAAGAAAATTCAATATGAGGCAAGCATTCTTCCCACATTTTCTTATTATTCTTCAAAACAGCCCTAAGCAGAGTAGACAATGTTCTATTGACTACTTCAGTTTGTCCATCAGTTTGGGGGTGACAAGTAGTACTAAAAAGCAGTTTAGTCCCCAACTTAGCTCATAAACATCTCCGAAAGTGGCTAAGAAATTTAGTATCACGATCTGAAACAATAGTATTTGGCATACCATGCAAGCGAATAATTTCAGGAAAGAACAAATCAGCAACATTAACAGCATCATCGATTTTATGACATGGTATAAAGTGTGCCATTTTTGAGAATCTATCCACGACAACAAATATGCTATCCCTCCCCTTCTTTGTGCAAGGTAAACCTAAAACAAAGTCCATAGATATATCCTCCCAAGGAACACTAGGTACAGGCAAAGGCATATATAAACCATGAGGATTGAGTCGTGACTTAGTTTTTTGACATGTAGTGCAGCGAGCAACAAAACGCTCAACATCCCGTCTCATCTTTGTCCAAAAGACATGTGTAGCAAGTATATCCTCCGTCTTCTTCACGCCAAAGTGTCCCATTAGTCCTCCTCCATGCGCCTCCTGCAACAACAAAAGACGAACAGAGCTAGCTGGAATGCATAGCTTGTTAGAACGAAACACAAATCCATCATTAACGACGAACTTGTTCCATGTTCTACCTTCTTTACAATTCTGCAATATATCTTTAAATTCAGCATCATGCACATATTGATCTTTGATGGTCTCCAAACCAAATATTTTAAAGTCAAGTTGTGAAAGCATAGTATAACGACGAGACAATGCATCAGCAATAACGTTTTCTTTACCCTTCTTGTGTTTAATGACATAAGGGAAAGTCTCAATGAATTCAACCCATTTAGCATGTCTACGGTTCAGTTTTGCTTGACTTTTAATGTGTTTCAAAGATTCATGATCAGAATGTATAACAAATTCTTTGGGCCACAAATAATGTTGTCATGTTTCTAAAGTCCGAACAAGAGCATATAATTCTTTATCATAAGTAGAATAGTTCAGACTAGGCCCACTCAATTTTTCAGAAAAGTATGCAACAGGTTTGCCATCTTGTAATAACACACCTCCTAATCCAATTCCACTAGCATCGCATTCAAGCTCAAAAGTCTTATTAAAATCAGGAAGTTGGAGTAAAGGAGCATGTGTCAACTTATCTTTCAATATCGTGAAGGCGTCTTCCTGTGTGGTACCCCAAACAAAAGGCACATCCTTCTTTGTAAGCTCGTTGAGAGGTGCAGCAATGGTGCTGAAATCTCTCACAAAACGCCTATAGAAACCAGCGAGGCCAAGGAAACTGCTCACTTGTGTGACCGTTTTGGGCTGCGGCCAACTCTCAATAGCTTCAATCTTGGCTTTATCAACTTCAATTCCCTGTGGAGTAACAACATAGCCAAGAAAAGATACTCGGTCGGTGCAAAAGGTGCACTTCCCAAGGTTACCAAACAAACGTGCATCACGTAGAGCGATAAAAATAGCACGTAATTTTTTTTCCGAGACCTACGCAGGCAAGGAAACACGAATCAGAATTTAGATTGATCCCAAGAACAAACCTAATATGAGAAGAACTCGGATTGGTGGTGGATATATGGTTGTGGTATATGGCAGCGGTGGTGGTATATGGTAGCGGTGGTGGTATATGGATACAGATTGGTGGTGGTATATGGATACGGATTGGTGGTGGTATATGGATACGGATTCAGAGCGGTGGCGGATAAGCAATGGTGGTAGATGGGCGATGATGATGGTGCGGCGGCGGCGTGACAACTTATGACCAGAACTCGAAACTCTAAAAGACTAGACTCTAAGACCAGCAACTTGACACGACGATGCAATCGCAAATTCAACAAAGCAAAAACCCTAAAAAGATTATGCAAAGGCTCAGATTGGTTCGGATATGATGAACTAACCCTAATTTTTTGTGTGGCTTTTTCGTGGACTGTAGGTATGAAGAACCGACTCGATCTAATCTATGAAAAACTGTAAAAATCTCACCGAGCAACCTGGAAATCTGATACCACTTGATAGAGGCAGGTGTCCCGATGTTTCGATGAGATGGTGGCTATCGTTTTCTGTGGGAGTCGACCTTGACGATCCGACTACGAACGTGCGAGACGTCGCGCCTTAGCAATCGCTAAACCAACTTCCGAGGGTTATTGACCACGCCGGAGCACGATCAACCTGACCACGAGGGTCTGTTTCCTGCGAGCAAACGAAGAACAAGCAAGAAACTGAGATTGCAATCTGGATATTGCGAATATAAGATGAAAGCTTTATATTGATCAAGGTGGGGTTCTGTGACATCTTGGTCTGGTCGTTGGACACAAACGAAGTACGAGAAGTTGCAGCTATGGCGAACTTTTAATCTAAACAAAACCCAAAGTCTAAATGACGCCCTAAGGGCTGTATATATGGAGGAAGAGGGGGGAATTTCGTGGACCTTGAGGGTGGGGTACGAAACCAACCCTAACTCTTGTTTCCCCACACATACGGACTCTAAAAATAGCCTATACTTAAGTATTTCAAAATTACATGGGCCTGGCCCATTAATAAGGTGACGCAGCACCTAGAATAGCCTATGGACAAATATTATGAAGCGGCATCTTGTATATTTCGTCCAAGGCTTCATGCACTCCTTATGGCGGCTTCAAAGTCCTGAAATCATCACTTGTAACTCCGTTCTTGATCCCCTTGCGCATGCCATCAACTCCATGCGTGTTCTTGCTCCAATGTTCATCCTTCTCCAAGCTAGGCCCTTCATTTGTAAGCAAAACAAATGTATCCAATTTAGGCAGCATCATAATCTCATGAACATTAGAATCATTACCAAGAAACGAAAGTACTTGGTAATTTAATTGGCATGCGCGAGCTCTAGTAATTGGTCCAGTATATGTAACGGTAGGGGCTGTGGGTGTAACAATGGTATTGATGTCCTCATCATCCTGCACTAGTTCAAGGAGTCACAAACCCTCTTGTTGGTAAGACAAGGGACAAGGTAACCTAATGCTTTCATGGACATCATATTGTGTGTATTTTGACTCTATGTCTATGGATAACCTCGCTTGTTCCTTGTGGGACTAACCCATGTAGGTATTGAAAGTGTAACTCACTCCAATGGATTGCTCCAAATGATCTACATCAACTTTGACCATCCACATCTTCAACATCTACATGAAGTCATCATCGACAAAACCGAAGGTTAGTTCATCCCTCTTAGGGGAGATATCACATCTAGGGGGAGCTTTACTCTAAGAATTGAGCTAAAGCAACTCTAATGGTGTGAACACAGCAATGCTTTATGTAAAAGTGGTAACCCTACTTGCACTTAAACGATGAGTATGACCTACGATCAAATGTTCTCATTTGACTCCTAAGTCAATATACTCATATATAGATGACCTAGTCATCGCCAAATTGCTTGATAGATGCTAGAGTGTTTGTGCATGCTTTGCCACATATTTCATTTGCCATTTTATTGCGTGAGCATGTTGAATGCATATTTTTTTCATTCGAGGACATCCATTTGTTGCTTTGATTGTTTGGCTCTTCTTCTTTTTCCAAATGGATGGACAAGAATGCCTAAGAACTTCCTCTAGCTATCTATGTTCTTCTCGTGTCAAACTCTATTCATACTACATCAGAAAGTTTGATCAAGTCATATTCAAACCCTCTGGGTGAGGAGCACTCGGAGTCACCGATTCATCATAGACTTAAAATTCCAAGACCTCTCTGTGCATTTCTGTCTGACCGATTGATCCTTTTCGGTCACACTGAGTTCATTGAGTTCATCTAGGTTTTCAATCTCGGTGCAACTGATTAGAACCATTTGGTCACACCGAATTGCAGTAACTACTTGCATTTCTGCATCTCGGTGCCACCGAGTTGTTCCGCTCGGTCACACCGACAGGGTCAGGATATATATACCGATGGGCCAAATTTTGGAAATTCCTCCTAAACCTCTTTGCCCGCGTGTGTCCTGCTCTACCGACTCGGGTCTCCGGACCATCCTCTCGTTGCCAGCGAACTCCCGCCGCTGGTCTCCATCACCGTCAATGAAAATCTGCACCGCCGTCACCGCCGTGGCGAGCTCATCCCCGAGTTAGGGTATGAGTTTGAATCTTTGTGCAATTATTTCCTCTGATTCTTAGCACAAAGTAAATGTCATGATTCTTACCACATATGAGATCATCCTATCCAATAAAAACATCATGTAGATTAGTTTTGATTCAAAAAATTAGGGTTAGGTTTTCGCCGAACTCATCTCGGACCGACCGAGTTGTGAAAATCGGTCTCACTGATTTGGCTTAGGCCATTGCACTTGTAATTTTCGGTCTGGCCAAAACTTGCAAATCGGTGTAACCGAGTTCAACTCTCAGTGAAACCCTAGCAATCTCGGAGTCACCGAACTGTGTCTCGGTCTGGCCGATTCCACTAGTATAGACTCCAAAAGTTGCTTCAGTGTCACCAAGTTTAACAAATCGGTAGCTCTGAAATGCTTTTTGTGGAAAACTAAAACTAAGTTTTTGACTCATTTGTTTTACAAAACCTTTGCACTTTGTGATGCTCATCCACTCTATCTTATCTATAACTATTCACAGGGTTTGCTTTCAGTTTGCAGTGTCAACCATGTCTGATCAAAGTGACAGCCAAAACAAGTCTGTGGAGCAGATGAATCTGAGTGAGGGCACTAGTCCCTCTAATAGTTACGATGATGCCAGCAAAAGTACTCCTAGCAACTTGCCTAAGGCTGCTACTAGGCACAGGAGGAAGAGAAATTCTTATTCTGAAGATGAAGATTATATTGCTGCTGAGGAGGAGGTCAGCTCCAAGAAAAAGGTTGTCAAGAAAGAATTTGACACAGCTGCATCTACAAAGCCTGGTTTGAACAAGAAGGTCCCTGCAAAGAGAGTGGCCATGTCAAAGGCCAGAGCCTCCACTCTTGAAACTTCCAAATCAACTGGTGGAGAGACTGCTCGCGAGGGCAAGAAGAGAAAGGATAGAGCCAAGAAAACTATGGCCAAAGTCCTAGGCAAGCCATCTATGATGATTCAGTCTGATGAGGAGGAAGAGGAAGAAGAGGATGCTGCACCAGCACCTAAAGCTCAAAAGATGATGGGGGTGCCATCAAGTATGGGGTTGCTCCTTCAAAGCCCAAGACTACCCCCAAAGCTTCTGCTCCAGCCCCCAAGACTGCACCAAAGAGGAGCACAAGGAACATACCAGCTGCTGAAAAGAACAAGGCTCCGGTGCCTGAGATTGAAGAAGAAGATGCTGAAGCCCAAGTGCTTAGGAAGTTCAAGCCCAAGATCCCTGACCATGATGACAATCATCCAGTGGCTGAGAACATTAAATCAGAAAGGATGCAGGACTCAGATTGTGGAGACAATCAGATCCATATGCTGTGAGGAGAAGGACTGCTGTGGATTATAGGTTTTCACACCAAGGAGCAGCAGGACTTCTATGAGACTATTCTGTTGGACAAAAAACCCATAGTATGTGACATGAAGTGGGCAGACTGGAAGTACATTGACAACAATGAAGATCACTTCCCAGGAGTGCATGAAAGTTTCAGGTTGGGTGGAGTAGATGCTTTTGTGGGTCAGAAACTCACCTAGTGGAAAGATGAGCTCATCATGCAATTCTACTCTACAGCTCATTTCTATCCTGATGGAAAGATTGTATGGATGTCTGAAGGTACAAGGTACCAATCAACAATTGCTGAGTGGGCCAAGCAGATAAATGCCCCTGCAGAGCATGAGGATGACATAGGTGTTTATGCCAAGAGGAAGAAAGATCACAACTCCATGGCCAACATGTATAAGGAGATTCCTGGTAAAGCCTTGGAGATTCACAAGATGGGCTCTGTGTATTATCTGTTGTCTGGACTGGCCACTATCAACACCATCTTGAGGCACACCTTGTTGCCCAAGTCAGGAGATCACAGGATGATCAGAGGCCACTCCATCAATTTTGCTGCAGTTGTTTGATGTGCCCCAGAAGTTCAAAGTAATGAGTTTGATTGTTGAGACAATTAAGAGAACAACTGCTGACCAAAAGAGATCATGTGGGTATGCTCCACACATCCAGATGCTCATCAAATTCAAGATGGGCACATGCACATACTTGTTGGACAAAGAACATCTTCCCTTGAGGCCTGACTTTGAGGACAACACAGTTGTCATGAATGTTGATGATCCCACATCTATGGAGGCTCAAGAGAAGAGGGAGAAAGCAAAAGCTGAAAAGGCAGCAAAAATGCCAAGTGCTAAAGAGGCTTCACAAGTTTTCCTCAAGTCTAAGAAAGATCAACTTGGATATTTTATTCAAGCAACGTTGAGGATTGAGAAAGGACTGGCCACCCTGACTCAGGATCAAGAGAGCCTGGAGAGGATTATTGAGACAAAGTTCTATGATCTTGACTTGAAGATGACTAAGATGCAAATAGTTGTTGAGCAACTCCAAGAAGAAGCTGAAGAGAGGAAAGGGAAAGCTACTACAGATGCCTTTTAGAGAGTGCCTAGGGCACAGAGGTCTGCAGCAGTGCCTGTGATAGACACAAGAGCTACTATGTCAGCACCCGCAGCCACATCATCAGTAGCTCCTCCAGTTGCAACTCCATCAGCTCCAACAACATCCACAGATGCATTCGCCCTTGGAGTCCTCTCAACGCCTCCTCCCGAAGATCAAGCTTAGAGAGACGCATAGCACTATGTAACGCCCTCGATGCGGCTATAGCTCCCACGTGTCGAGGCACGACTTAGAGACATAACCGCATTGAAAGCAATGTCGCAAGTTAGGAAATCATCACAACATCCTATGTAATATATAGAATAAAAAGGGAGATACATAGTTGGCTTACACTTGCCACGTCACATCAAAGTACATAAATAACATCCATCATTCAAACACTCATGGCCCGACTACGGCGCCAAAATAGAAAAGAACCCAACATGCGACAAGGCCCTGAATCGAACCCCAACTAGGCACCACTACTGATCATCAGGAAAAGACACGTAGTAACGCTGAGAGTCCTCGTCGAACTCCCACTTGAGTTCATAATCTTCACCTGGAGCGGAATCACCTGGACCTGCATCTGGAGTTATAGTATCTATGGGCCGCAGGGACTCAGCAATCTCGCACCCTCGCGATCAAAACTATTTAAGCTTATAGGAAGGGGTAAGGCAAATATAAGTGGAGCTGCAGCAAGCGACTAGCATATATGGTGGCTAACTTATACGCAAAAGAGAGCGAGAAGAGGAGGCAATGCGCGAGCGAGAATCTAGAGGAACAACCTGCGCAAGCATAACTCCAACACCGTGTCCACTTCCCGGACTCCGCCGAGAAGGGGCCATCACGGTAACACACACGGTTGATTCATTTTAATTAAGTTTAGTTCAAGTTATCTACAACCGGACATTAACAAATTCCCATCTGCCCATAACCGCGGGCACGGCTTTCGAAAGTTCAATCCCTGCAGGGGAGTCCCAACTTAGCCCATGACAAGCTCTCACGGTCAACGAAGGAATAGACCTCCACCCGAGACGTTCCGATCAGACTCGGTATCCCGGTACAACAAGACGATTCGACAGGTTAAAACAAGACCAGCAACACCGCCCGAATGTGCTGAAAAATCCCGATAGGAGCTGGACATATCTCGTTCTCAGGGCACACTCAGATGAGCAATCCGTATAACTAAAACCAAACCTTGAGTTTCCCCGAGGGGGCGCTGCACAGGGCTCTAGTTCGGACCAACACTCAGAGGAGCACTGGCCCGTGGGGGGCTAAAATAAAGATGACCCTCGGGCTCCGGAAACCCAAGGGAAAAAGAGGCTAGGTGGCAAATGGTAAAACCAATGTTGGGCATTGCTGGAAAAGCTTTAATCAAGGCGAACTATCAAGGGGTTCCCATTATAGCCCAACCGCGTAAGGGACGCAAAAATCCGGGAACATAACACCGATATGACGGAAACTAGGGCGGCAAGAGTGGAACAAAACACTAGGCGAGAGGCCGAGCCTTCCATCCTTTACCAAGTATATAGATGCATTAAGATAACATAGCAATATAATGATATCCCAACAAGTAAGTAAATGTTCCAACAAGGAACGGCTCCAATCTTCACCTGCAACTAGCAACGCTATAAGAAGGGCTGAGCAAAGCGGTAACATAGCCAATCAACGGTTTGCTAGGACATGGTGGGTTAGAGGTTCAATATGGCAATTGGGAGGCTGACAAGCAAAAGGTAGGCATCGTAGCATTGGCATAGCAAGAGCGAGCAAACTAGCATAGCAAAGATAGTAGTGATTTCGAGGGTATGATCATCTTGCCTGCAAAGCTGTCAGAGTTGACTGGATCCTCAAAAGCAAACTCAACGGGCTCCTCGTTAGCGAACTCGTCTCCTGGCTCTACCCAAACAAGACAAACAAGCAACAAGGATACAATCAACCACGTGCAAGCACAAACAATAATATGCAATGATGGTATGCTATGCGGAATGCGATGTGGGATGCAAAATGCAAGATATGACAGGAAATGCATGAACCTGGCCTCAACTTGGAAAAACCAAGTGTGCCACTGGAAAGAGGGGATGAAATCGCTTGAAAACGATATAAAGAACGCCGGAATCGGAGTTACGATTTGGAAATGGCAAGCGTTTTAAGGTATGACACCGGTCTGCGATTTACAGCAAGTAGGCATCTAAATGCAACGAAATGAACATGCTACAGCACCCAAACATGACAACAAACTACATGGCAGGGATGCACACAAGATGCTTAACAAAAGACTAGCACTGAGCCACGGCCAATTCATCCATTAAGAGGTTCAAACAAGCATGGCAAAAATGCAAATGCAAAATAGATTTCAGACTTAGTGAAATTAACACTTGTCTGAAATTTCAGATCATGAAGCCCTCTTCGGAGCAGCAAAACAACATGATAAATGACCTGATAATGACAAATAATAACATGGCATGGAGCTACTCAACAAGCTTAACAAAAGACCCAAAGTAACCTGGGGCCAAAAGGGTTCACAAAATATACTAACAAGCACACGAACATAGCTAAAACACAATCAGTTTTCAGACTTAGTGAAAACCGAGACATGCTGAAATATAACTCACGAAGGCATGTAAACGAGCTCGATGCACTCACCACGGTGCAAGTCATGGCAAGGCAAGCATACATCCCTTAAGAAGGCACAAAATGCTAGCTAGACATGGCAAGAACAACGGCATAGCATGCACGGATCAACCACAACAACATCGACAAAATCGCAAATAAGTTGACGATCTGCCCAGATTCACAACGAAGCAAAAGTAGAGCTCGATTGACTTAAGCTAGGGTGCTCCAAAATTGCAAGTAAAGACACGGATGAATAGAGCATAACAAGATTAACAAAACTCCTTTACTGATCATCCTCAAAAGAGGCATGGAACATTAGGAAACAGCAAGAACATATGGCATCATGAACTAAATAAATCCAGACTTAGTGAAAACTACTAAGTCCCTGAAAACAGATTTACCGGGTGCCTCTCTTTGCAAGCTTGCACAAGTCAGCACACACATCCTAACAATGCATGGGTTGCACCTCTGGAAAGATAACAAAATGCTTAACAAAACATATGAAGGACTCACAGGCACATCATGCACACATTAATCATGGCAAAAATGACAAAAGTCTAAGATGAGCTAGCAGATCTGACAATTAACTCACGAAGCCTCCTTCTAGCAGCATTTAGGGCGTCAAGACGAACTCAAATGAAAATGATGCAATGGAATGAAATGATGTACTCGTCGAGACGAATGTTTTGATATACTATATGTCCAAATCGGAGTTACGGATGCAGAGATATGGCAGGTCAAAGTATGCACAAAAAATTAGGGTTAGGGACGAAAAAGTCAACCGAAAATATCTCCCGATCCAGATCTGGAATCACTGTTCACGGGCACGGACTTCGAGGTCGCCGGATTCTTCGCCGGAGTTCGTCGGGGATCGCCGGAGCTTGGAGAGGAGGAGGCCGGACGGCGGGGCCGGCCGGATCCGAGGCGCGGCGGGGTCGGTGGCGGCCGGGCGACGGCTCGGCGGCGCGGGCGGGGCGGCGGCGAGGTGCGGCGGTCGCCGGCGTCGAGTGGCGGGGCGGCTCCGGCCACCGGGCGCGGGGACGGAGGAGAGAGGCGGCGGCCCGGGCAAGGAGGCGCGGGGGCCGGGGATGGGCCTGGCGGGCCGGCGGCGGTGGGGCGGCTGGGTGACACGTGGCGGCGGTGGATTGGCGCGGCGGCGGAGCGGACAAAGTCCGGCGCGGCCGGACACGTCCGGTGCGCGGCGGATCCGATTTTTTTAGGGTTTCGAGAGGGGGAGATGATCCGAAAACGGGGGGCTATTTATAGGCATAAGTGGAGTTAGGAGAGTCCAAATGAGGTGCGGTTTTCGGCCACGCGATCGTGATTGAACGCTCTAGATGATGGAGCAGAGTTTGGTGGGTTTTGGGCCAAATTGGAGGGGTGTTGGGCTGCAACACACACGAGGCCTTTTTGATCCCTCGGTTAACCGTTGGAGTATCAACACACGGAGATGACATGATATGAGATGCATGAAAACGAAAACAACACACGGAGACAAAGACCCGAACCCGAGAAATAAATATAACTTAATACCGGAAACGGCAAGAGTTGGAGTACAAATTGGGAAAGTTATATCCGGGGCGTTACACACTATGCATTTTCGAGCTTTTTGGTAACTTGTTGCCAAAGGGGGAGAAAGTGTATAGATCATAGGCTGAGAGAGAGAGAGAGAGTTTGCTTCTTTTTGCCTTATTTGCTACTTGTTTGATATTTATTTGTGTGCTTGCTTGGATGATACTCTATGTTTATGTGTGTGAGATACTTGTATGGTCATGTGTTTGATCATATTACTTTAATGCTTGTGCTTGAATGATGACATTATTTATCTCTCATATATAATCATTCACTTTGCCTTGGTGATGAGTGTATATTTCATATTATATCATTTTGAGCGCTCCACCAAGATGTATATGACATGGAAGAGTAACCCATGATCCTAATCGATTGTGCATTTGCATTCAAAAGAAAATTTTAAATAATGCACAAATTTAGGGGAAGCTCTTTCTTATCACATACTTCTCAAAGCGACGATATATTTCATTCTTATTATCTTTTGTCAAAGCTTTGATCTATATGTTGTCATTAATTACCAAAAAGGGAAAGATTAAAAGTACAACTAATCCCTAGGTGGTTTTGGTAATTCTTAACAACATATAGCTCACTGAACTAATACTCTTTCAAGATGATCATTTCAGAAAGTTCAATGATTGGCATAGTATGGACTAGAGATGTAGACCCCTAAAAATACCAAGGACACATATTGGCTTTAGCTCAAGACTCTATCTTTTCATTTTAGTGATCCAAGATCACATTGAGTCCATAGGAAAAGCCAATACTATTAAAAGGGAATGAGGCTTGCTTGCTCAAAATGCTTAGTGATATGCTCCAAAATGCCTCAACCACTTTCTCATATCCACATATGTCCCAAACCAAAATTCAAACTCGGACCCACCGATTTGATCTATCCGGCACCACTGAGTTCATTTGGCATAGCCATAGCCAAAAACCCTAATCAGTTCAGTCTCACCGATAGGGATCTCGGTCTCAGCGAGATGGGATTGCAAACTCTCTATTTCCCTTCGTAACGTTTCGGTCTAACCGAGATGAGTGATCGGTCCCACCAAGTACGCAATGCAAAATCTCAGTTTCCTTTTCATAACAATTTGGTCTCACCGAAATGAGCGATCTGTCCCACTGAGTTTGCCTGATCAACTCTTTGTTTGCCTATTACAGAAATCGGTCTCACCGAGTTCATGTGATCGATCTCACCGAGATTACGTTATGCCCTAACCCTAATGAAATCGGTCCCACCGAGTTGACATGTCGGTCCCACCGAAAATCCTAACGTTCACATTTTGAACTAAATCGGTCTGACCGAGTTTAACTATTCGGTCCCATCGAGTTTGGTATATTGTGTGTAACGGTTAGATTTTGTGTGGGGCTATATATACCCCTCCACCCATTCTCCATTCAAGGAGAGAGCTATCAGAACGTTACTACACTTCCACCATTCATTTTCTGAGAGAGAACCACCTACTCATGTGTTGAGACCAAGATATTCCAATCCAACCACAAGAATCTTGATCTCTAACCTTCCCCAAGTTACTTTCCACTCAAATCATGTTTCCACCAAATCCAAATCTGTGAGAGAGAATTGAGTGTTGGGGAGACTATCATTTGAAGCACAAGAGCAAGGAGTTCATCATCAATACATCATTTGTTACCTTTTGGACAGTGGTGTCTCCTAGATTGGTTAGGTGTCACTTGAGAGCCTCCGTCAAGATTGTGGAGTTGAACCAAGGAGTTTGTAAGGGCAAGGAGACCGCCTACTTCGTGAAGATCTATCCAAGTGAGGCAAGTCGTTCGTGGGCGATGACCATGGTGAGATAGACAAGTTGCTTCTTCGTGGACCCTTCGTGGGTGGAGCGCTCCGTGGACTCACGCAACCAAACCCTTCGTGGGTTCAAGTCTCCATCAACGTGGATGTACGATTGCACCACCTATCGGAACCACGCCAAAAATCTCCATGTCTACATTGCGTTTGATTTCTCCAAACTCCTCCCCTTTACCTTCATATGCAATGATTTACATTCCGCTGCTATACTCTTAGATTTGCATGTGTAGGTTGATTGCTTGACTTGTGATAAGTTGCTAAAATCTGTCAAGACTGAAAATTGGGAAAAGGCTAGATTTTTATTTGGTCAAGTCGTCTAATCACCCGTCCTCTAGACATACTTTCGATCCTACACATCTCTTTCTCTATAGGAATTGAGATGCATGTCATCTCACTTCTTATGATTTTCATATTCCTATAAAATTCCTATCCTATAAACCAAAGGAGGCTTCTGCTGGAGTAACTACTGTAGCTAGTAGTATTGCTGATATAGTAGTTTTCTTCAAGAAGCAAAATTCAATGAAATCATGATGGTTCCTTCGTCCGAGCAACTTCAAAGTGGGAAAGGTTGGGCCTGTGATTTGACGGCTCATTAGTCATTATTACTGCGGCGCGACGACCGGGATGACTCTCCTTTGGAGTTCTATGTGCATGGCAAGTGGACCAGGATGGTCGACGTCCCACATGTCGGCAAACGGAAATATTATTTCCGATATCGAGGAGCAAGGAAAATGCGTGGTATAGTATCACTGCTGATTTATATTTATTTTTTATTTCTGATGAATGCTAGCATTTCAACTCTTACGACGAAGGAGTGCCAAACACGGCACGTGATGGATGTCACCTACGTCAGCGAAATGAGTGGGACATGAACAGCGTGCTAAAGCGTCTCCACTTATTCCACTTCTGGGTCGGAGACCACACGTAGTAGTACTAGTGGTATGAACGATACAAAGTGCGACTCGAAGAGAAAGACACGTCTAGTTGGAAGGTCTGGAGGCATACACATAAACAAATATAAAACCTAATATGTGCCTCCAATTAATATAGTAGTAGAGTACTTAGGCGCGTACTCCATAACATCACCGTGCATTGCACATACAACATTTAGTGGTAGTAACAGACAAATGCTTATATGCCACGCATGTTCATACTATTTGTGCCTTTCTACTTCGCTACATTACTCAAGTTCGTACGTCCACTCCTGGGTACATGTTCGTCTCGTAGTTCCAGTCCCACGTGTTCTTCATAGATGGAACAATCCATTACTGTGGGCAACGGGAGTCCATATCATCGCAGCTAGTGTGGCTCCCCATGATGGAGACTCATCCAAACTATGGCCAACCTCGACGCGGAGCAGTCGCGTGCAGTAGAAAGCGGCGCTCTCTCGGCCGTCGCGCTGCTTCAAAGTCGGCGCCAGTGAGAGGTCGCCTCCGCTCTGGCCGGGCATTAATGTGGCACTGACGCTCTGGGGCGACGCTGACCGTTTCACGCGGGAAGCGCATGCCGGCAAGGGAGGGGGTTTGGGTCGGCCAGGGCGGTTAGATGCGGGCGTGGTGGTGGTATTGATTTTGAACCGTTTCAGGTATAGTACTGGTAGTTTGCAAAACTACTCAATTATTGCACTTAGTTTCCTAAAAAATTGTGGTAAAAACATTACTACACAGCCCACTTCCCTTCTCCTACCTCTTCCACCGCCCGCGCACGTATGCGAGAAGCGACCGGTCAACCCTTATATAGGAGTGCTACCACAAAAAGATGCATGCACGACCACTAAAATTTCCAGATTAAAGCGCCGCTCCGGCGGGAGTATGACGTATGTCGTTACCTTCGGCCGGGCCATGGCTACCGGGCGATGGCGACCAGAGAAGAGGCGGTGGGAGGGGAATGAATGTAGCTACTGTTTGGGTTCGTCGTCCGGCTTAAATAAATGCGCACCATCACGTGTACCCGCGGGTGCAAAATTGTAACATACGTGTCTACTTAAGGAGGCGTCACGTAACTGGTGTGTGTGTGAGATTCTGAGAGACAGAGTGCGTGTATGCGACTCTACTCTTCGAACATGTACTCAACCTTTTGCATCGGGATATAGGCCCTGTTTGGATACTAACACAGTTAGAGTTAGAGTTATTTTCTAACCCACTCTAACCTAAATAAGCACCTCTTCATCGGGATAGTTGGGTTAGATAGAACTAACCCACTCTAACCCTCTCTGTTTGGATACTTTTGGGTTATTTGAGCCTCCAACTAACCCAAACTAGCTCTAACCCCAT
>NW_024119677.1:0-10093 GCF_003073215.2 Triticum urartu
CCGGGCTGTTCGTGCTCTGCGGCTCGTGGTGCGACCCGGCGAACCGGAGGGACAAGGTGGTGCGAAAGGTGTTCGAGCTGAACCTCACCTCCACACCGCTGCTCCAGTGGACCGAGGCCTCGGCCCACCCGGACGCGCCCATGGATTCCAACGCGGTGTTCGCCGCCGGCCAGGACAGGATCTACGCCGTGGAGATGTTCAGGATCTTCGGCAAGGTCCTCGACTTCGCGACGGCGTGCCGGGTCTCCGGCGGCGAGCAGAGCTGGAGCCGCATCGGCCGGGAGAACGCGGCCGCCGAGGCCGACGCCATGTCCTGCCGGCTGAAGTCAATGGCCATGCTGCTCCTCTGAAGATCGCCGGTGTCTACTCCGTTTTTCTTTTCCACTTACACTGATGATGATTTGTTTGTTTCTTCCACGAGCTGGTTGATGTGCAGCTCGGTACAGCCATTCCATTGCCAGATTGCCTGCAGCAATTGCTGTGATTGTTCATGCTGAGTTTGTTCAACATGTTTTATAAAAGATGATTATACTACAATCTTATTATGATATGATGATACCAACCACAATCAGACTCTCTTGTAAATTAGTCGAGATTAGAGCAACACTTGTGGACTTGGTCAGTCTACACATGATTGTTCATACGGCAGCAAAGAGAAGAGAAAGGGCATGTGACTGTGCATGCATACACTCTGCACTTTTCATAATGTAATACATGTTTGTTGGCAAATCAGTGTCGACGGCAGTGGGACTATCACAATAATCCTGCGTGGATGATTAAGATTTGTCATCACTGGTAGTATTAGTTGATGGCTCCATGCGGTTGGTACAGGCAGCTCCAGCCAGGGCCGTGGGTCTCTTTTAAACTGTGCTCATGTGCAAGTGCCATGATCCAAAATTTGGCATTTAAGTATACGTATATATTTTATCAAGGAAAGGGAGAGAGATGAGGACAGATCTGTAACCCGTGCAAAATTGTACTCTAGTACAGATCTGGCCAGAGTATTTTAGCACTTTCATTCTCAAGAGCCATTGCACTAGTTTACTCCTGACAAGGGGTAAAAATGGAATCTTGATAATTCCGGTTGGTGTCCGGTCACCTCTCTCTCTCTTTTAACATCTTGCGGTGAATGTCATACCATTTGAGAATTCATTCATTGCCTAAAAAAGTGAACAGTTGAGAATTAAGGCCAGTTCTATCCATATTTTATCAAGAGCTGACACTGACCACTCAAATATTATTGTTGCTTTTAGAAGAGATAGTGATCACTACTACCAGGACCGGCTTTGGGGCCAAGAGCATCTGTTGTCACCTTATCATGAACCAGAGCATCATTTTTTTCCTTTTCGAAAAAGAGAAGAAACCCAGTCCAAAGCATCATCATGTCATCAGCTTGCATTGCAGCAGGGATCACCTTTCTCATCAAAAAGAAAAGATAAAAAGGATCACCTTGCAAAAACATGTCGTGCAAAAGTACTGCCACTAACCAAGATCAGTTGGCACCATCTACTTAGCTAGCAAGTGGTGGTCAATCGGCCAATAATGATGCGATGCGATGTGATGTGCTTGCTTGCGGTGGTGCCGGCCGGTGGCAACCTCTTGGGCCGGCGCTTAACTGCCGGAGCTCAACCACACATGCATGAATGAATGGGCTGGCAAATGGCCACTCCCCTTTACTACTGGCATGGCATAGCGTCCAGGGCACTGCTGAACACGACATGTGAAGATCATAATAAGGGTTGGTTCATGAATGTGATCATGGATTCATGGATCCCATCTTGCAGGCAAAGAGAATTCTACTGAGAGAAGACGCGAATATGCACCTCTGTCCTGACTTTGATGAGTTCATGATCATTTTGGCAGCTGACTCCTGCTCCCTGTCATGATCATGTTGCAGTGAAACTGTTGTCCAGGTAAAAGTACAAGAAGAGAAATGGTGTAGTGAGTAGTGACAGTTTCAGTCCCCAGAAAGGATGATAGCAACAGTTTTGTTCCTTGCAGGTGGTTAGCAGTCAGGATGAGCTTCCGTGGTCCATGTCAATCTGATGAACAGACTGTTTCTGAGCTTTTAGCTCCCCTGTTATGTGGTTGGTGAGGCATCGCAGCCATGGCACCGGCTCCTCAGCGCTGCCAATGTTATGCCACCCCACCTAACGGTCTCTGCACAAGGCTTGAAACTGAAACAATATGTAATAACTGAGCAGGACTACTGAAGTATTTATGGGCACATAGATTGAGGAACATTGACATCTTGTTCAACCCATCTTTTGGTCAGGATCATTTCAAGTGCACTGCTTTCTTCTTCAGTAGATGATATTAATATTCAGAAACAAAAAAAATGTGCCGTTGGACCTAGCTAATTCTATCACGCAGACTAACACTGTGGCCAACAGACTATTGGCGACGATGGACTTTGGAGGTTCCCCTTCTATTCGTGGATTTCCTGGTTTATGGGAAGTTCATGATCATTTCCACCGATGGTTTATGGGAAGTTCTTCATGTTAATAAAGTTGCTGCCACCATTTATTTTCTCAGTCAGGTCCTTGACAGTGTAAATAGGCGCGATGTTGACATCTGCAAGGGGCTAATTCCAGTGCTGCATTGTGTTACTTCTCTCTACAAGTCTACGCGTCCCTATGCACAAGCTTAGTGGAAGAAACTGTATGGCATAATCTTCAATCTGCTTTTCTGTTTTTGTTTTGTTAATACAACTCTAACATCTGTAAACTTGTATTCTGGTGGCTCATACTAACTCTGAAGTTAAAAGGAGTGCCTAGAAAAAGTGGTGTGGATGGTAAAAAAAAACTGAACAAGTTCAGATAAATGTCACTGCATTATATATTTTCATCATTTCCAAGTGTATATTTCATTTTTTCCCAAGTGTATATTTCATTTGGAAGATTAGCATTCAACCTTTTAACCACCTGCGTACAAAAAAGCATTTAGACTTTTTTCACATAGAAATGGTACTCCCTCCTTCCATCTATATAGGGCCTAATGCGTTTTCCAAGACCGCCTTTGACTATTGATAAAATTAATACTACATGATATGCATAATGTGAAAAATATATAATTGAAAGCTCCTTTCACATACGAATTTGATGATGTGCTTTGTGTAAGTTGCATGTCATATATTATTGCTCTAACATTTGGTCAAAGTTAGCCTCGAAAAATGCATTAGGCCCTATATAGATGGAAGGAGGGAGTACCAGGTTTGTCGTAAAAAAAGGTTTCTACGCTTTGTTCATGAATGTGATCATGGGTCCGATCTTGCAGTTGTTCCACTAGGCAAAGAGAATTCTAATAAGAAAAGACACAAATATATTGATGAGTTCATAATGACTTGGCAGCTGACTTCCTCCCTGTCATGACCATCATGGTGCGGTCAAACTAATGGCCAGGTAAAAGAGCAAGAAAATTGGTGTAATGATTAGGGACGGTTCAATCTCGGATGACAAGTATAGTTGGCTGCTTACAGGTGGTTGGCAGTTAGGGTGATCTCTTGTCGTCCATGTCAATCTGATGAACAGACTGTTTTCGAGGTATTAGTTATTGTGCAACATCACAGCCAAGGTAGCGGCTCTTGAGCGCCGCCGATGTGATGCCACTCACCTAACGGCCTGAAACAGAACCGATTAGCCAACTAAATGGGCAAATAATAAGTTGTGCTTTGTAGTTTTTTTTTTCATATATATGAATGCACCTTGACTAATAAAGCCTGAAAATATGGCATGTGCAGCTGCAAATTCAAATGAGTCTAGCTGTGCTTTCACTCTTTGACATGGCTTACCTTCAGGTTTCAAGGGTCAAGCTACTCAGAGATGGACATTAGCCTTTGGCGGCCCATGTGCAGCATTATCGGATCACTCCTCAATATACCGCTTCACACGTCTACGATGAGTTCTTCTGGTTGCACAACCAGCATATGCAGAGAAGCTAAATGATACGACAAATGAATAACTGTCGCATATATCTCGTTTGAGCTTCCATGCCAGCATCATTGTTGGTTCACTCCTAAATAATTTCTTAAATCATTTTTTACAGTTTCTTGAAAGAGCAACCTATGGAATAATCGCTGCCTCCATAATGTTCTAGATCATGAAATTTGGTGATGTGTCAAAGGGTCCATCTTCCATTACACCGGAAGAGACACATATGAGCACCAGGCTCCCGCCGTTAGGGACCATAACTACTAACGACAAGCCTAGTAGAGGAGCAAGGCATGTGGGCGAGGGTAAACACCGCAAACAATGAGTCGGAACTGCAGAGAAGGACCAAAGTTTGTTATAGCAAACTATTTGATCTTTGTCTCGTTAATAATCCCTTCAACTGTAAAAGGAGGGTGTGCATGCTTTTAAGATTTAGTTTTTGGGGCTATTTTTGGAAAGTACTAAAAATATACATATAAACGAAATAGATATACACAAAAGAAGTTCATCTGACAAATAATCCTTTTAAAAACACATGTAATTTTCATGTAATTTTTTTTAATGTGAGACACACTAAGTTAGAAATAAGGGCATCTAGAATGGTAGGTGCTTCTCTGAAGTCTGAACGCTAATATAGATATAATATAAATATTATAAATAAATAAGTCACACGAGCACCCTTTCTCCCAATTACTGATGCAAAACTACCGTCCGGCTGGTGCGCTAACTGCTTGTGGAGTCTTGTCTCGTACCAAAAAAAGTGCAAAGCTCGATGCAATTTTTTTCATCAATGCCACACTTGACATTAGGACTCGAGAGTGCAACTACCGAATTGGCACGAAAAATAATCTTGGCGCCCTCCAATAGCGCTTTGCGATGGAGATGTCCTAATAACTCTCACCTATTTATACTAATTTATTTTACCTTTTGTAATATTTACCTTATTTTGTTGAAGTAATATATTAACTCATGTATTTCCATCATGCTTAGCATAATTAACCAAATTACAATGCTACTAAATACTCATATATGTTGTTTTTTTGTTGTAATTCTCATGTGTGTCATTTCTGATACATTAAATAGAAATGTGCTGTATTTAAGTCTCAACCATTGCGAAAAACCATTCATTCAATTAGTTCGCAAAAAAATTCATTCAATTGAATCTTTCTTAAATACAAGAAAAAAATATCGTAATGCCTCGTGGGTCAACAGATGTGTTATGGTGTATTCGTATAATGTAAGGCAATCTTTAGTGTTCTTGAGAACTATAGAGCCTGTGTCTCTAAACAAAATCTTGTTAAATATTTATATCATTAGTCTGTTCACATTCTATTAAAAACAAAACAAATCCCATTCACTTTTAAATACAAATCAAAAAATATGAAAAATCTAATTTCAGAAGCTTTCTTATAATGTAAGGCAATCTTTGTACATGTCAGTTCCTCTCTTCTTCTTCATCTTTTGTAATTATATTTTGAAAAAAAATGTAGATCTAACATTTAAAGTGTAGCAAATGCCCGACTAATGTTAGTTTAATACATGGTATTGTTGGCATAAAATATGTGCGGTGGCATTCAATACTAAAAAGACAAATATGAGGTTTAATTCAATGGTGATGTGCACTTTGAGGAATAAATTAAATAACATTTCATATTGTGAAATTTTTGAAATATTCTAAGCACTTGAGATTTTGAAAATCGTACGGACTAACAGACAGCATAAGCTATGAAATACACACATAAATATTTACATGTGTAGAAACAACTAAAAAATAAATTTATTTACTATGCAGAAATTCATCAATTTGATGTGTACAATAATGTAAATATTCAAAAAAGAAACATTTAATTTTATAATAATGCTGGGATTAAAGTTTTTTTATTTTACTCCCTCCATTCTATGCTGCATTAATTTTTGAAAAGTCAAACTTCAATCTTTGATGAAGTTTTTAGAAGAAAATATCAACATTTACAATAGCAAATTAGCATATATAGATCCATCATTAGATTCATTTAATAGTTTGTTTATTCAGTAATGGTTTCATGAAAACCGATAATATTTATTTCAATTTTGCAAAATTCTTTTTAAAAATACCATAGTGTTAATTTTGCAAAATTTATTTATTGTTCTTTTTTATATAAAAACTGTAGAAAACAAAAAGACAACAGTTTTCAATTTACATAACATTTGGAGAATTTGTGTTAATTATAACCAGTACTGAAATTTTAAAATACTACTCCCTCCGTAAAGAAATATAAGAGCGTTTAGAACACTAGTTTCTTTACGGTGGGAGTAGCAGTTAAAAAACTATTGTGATTAATACTCAAAGAGACTAGTAGTGATTTTGAAATGGGCGAGAGAGAAACACCTAATTTTGATAAATAAGATGGGCAATTAATCAAGCTGCTGAGACAACAACACTGGAAGCTAACACAGAAGTTACATGGGTTTGCAACAGCTTCAAGAGACTATCAAGTGTGATCAACTTGACATTAATTATATTCCCCTCCACTAGATTAGTTCTGATATCTGGTTTGTAAAGATGAAAGATATGGCCAACTGAAAATATGGGAAGCACAAATACCAAAGCGCCCGTTAATCTTGGACCAGTAAATCTTCTTGTAGCCAGTCCTCACATAGGATCGTTCGAGGTAGCTCAATTCTTTCCCACTTCTGTACTAATTTAAAGTTTGTATGTGCAGAACTAGCGCCTTTTCAGATTTGGCATCACTGCAGAGAAACACCGCCTATAATTTCAGTATTCAGTACAATAGCCAATGCATTATAGTTTCTGTAAGATTCCCCAGCTTTACTATTTTTTGGGTGTTCTAACCACAGCGAAAATAACTCTGCTCCTCTCTTCGGAGTTAGAATGCCAGCGTAGAGTTAGTATTTGTTGCGCATAGCACTAGATCTTCTGGTAAGGGCAATTTATGTTACTGTGTTCTTCTGGTCACTTCATTATCCTCTCCTGTTCAAGGAACTACGCCATTGGCCTGATCTGCTTATTACCATGTTATTATACGAGAAACAAGCGCACTGTTCATCCACAAAAAGGAAAGAGAAGCAAGTGCCCACTGAATTCAGACGACGACTCCTATATTTTTTTTTTCCGAAAAAGAGGTTGAAACCCCCATCTAAAATGTCACACCCCACGGCCTGACCGGCTTGTCTCCTCCAATGCCAGTGACCGAGTGCTGGTGCTATATCTTGCTTATTGCGGGATGTAACGCTGTCTCGCCTCTAGCGCTCGCTGTACGCTCGTCTTAGTGGGCCGGCCAAATGGAGCTGTTACGGAAGGTTCTGCATAACAGTTTTAGAGCCTTTCATGTGTGTTTTTTGTGGTTTTTATTGGGGTTTTGTGGTTGTTCTTTTTAGTGCATTTTTATTAGTTTTCTTTGTTTTTCGGTTTTTTATTTTTTATTTGTTTTTCTTCACCTTTTCAAATAAATGTCAATTTTTGAAGATTTTTTATATACACATTGAACAATTTTTGGATATAGGATGAACATTTTGTATATATAGGTTGGACACTTTTAAGATACACATTGAACATTTTTCACATATATGTTAAACAATTTCTGCATACACGTTGAACATTTGTTAAATGCACACTGGACATTTTTCAATACACATTGAACATTTTTCATAAATGCCCTGAACATTTTCTCAGAATGTGTAAAACATTTTTAAAATGTTATGGATATTTTTAAGTGTCACAATTTTTTTGTATGGTATGAAATAATTTTCAAATTAACACTAATATTTTTTTTAAAAAAATAATATAAATATGTCACAAACATATTTTTGAAACATGTGGATATTTTCTAAATAAGAAACAAATTTTGAATGCTAATAACAGTTTTTACAAATTAGGCGAACAAATTTGACACCAAACACTTTTTAGTGCGTGCTGAACATTTTTAATGCATATCATAGAAATTGAGGAAAATATTTTGAAATATTTAATACATTTATATATCAACCATTTTGGAATATATATAAATAAAAGAGAAAACAGAAAACAAAAGAAGGAAAGAAAGAACGAAACTGGCCAGGAACGGAAGGAGGAACCGAACAAGGGAAAACACGTTGCTGGCCGGGCAAGTGCCATGCATTGTACGCGAGCTCATTTAGAAGGAACCAACGAGGATGATGGATTGCGAACCAACCTGTGTTGGATGGTTAGAGGGACAGTGGTATCCCCAGCCCACCAGGCATCAGGGTTCAAGTCCTGGTGCTCGTATTTATTTCAGGATTTCCGGCGATGCGTTTTCAGTGAATGTATGCGCGTATGTATGAGCGCATAAGTCTGTACTGATGTTCACAAAATAAACGAGGATGATGGATCAACTATTATTTGGTACTTCTAAAAATATATGTATTATTTGGTACTACCTCCGTTGCAAATTATAACATGTCTTGGATATTTCAGTATAGACTACATAAGAACTAGAATGAGTGAACAAACACCCTAAAATGCGTCTATATACTTTCGATTAAAAAAAAGTTAGAACATCTTGTAATTCGGAACAAAAGAAGTAGTTGATTGATCTCTTATATGGAAGCACAATGTATGGAAACGGTGTTTTTGCATGTTCCATGTGTTATATATAATTCGGAACAAAAGGAGTAGAAGAAGAATACGAAAAAATCGAACAATCATATATGATTGTTTACAGGTTAGTTTTGAAGTATTAATGATGCAGATTAATAGAACTTGTGGTAGATTATCTATTCACAATAGAATCTTGTTTTCCGCAGGCAGAACTCAGGAAGTGTATAGTGTATGATGAGCAGATTCAACTCTTACTTTGGTCTGTGAACTGCACGCAAAAGAGCTATATTTTGATTTCCGAACTAGGCAAAACCTGGGAATTATAAGGAGTTTAATGCAAGGGCAGTCCTGATTGTTTCGCCAAAATGTCAACCGAGTCCCTATTATTTGAAAATGCACATCCCAGTCCTAATTCTTCTCCAAGTAGATCATCACAGGTCCTACCGCCACGTAGTCAATATTTTGCAAAAGGAGGGAAGGGTCGTGAATTTAGAAGAAATGAATTCTAGGGGTCATTTTTGCAAAATATAGATTATGTGACGGTGGTCAAAGTGCCATGCAAGCCGGTTATCACGGGTCTAGCGATGAACCATTTAAAGATGAATTGAGACTGGGATGTGCATTTTCAAAAAATAGAGACTCGGTTGACATTTCAATGAAATAATTACGTTCACCCTTGCATTTAACTCAATTATTAGCTTATGATGTACTGTGCATTTCAATGTGTACTGCAATGTTTTAGTTTGCCAGAAGGTCGGGCTGGGCAAAGATCCAAGATTTGGCTCAAAAGATGTTGGAGTTGTATCCATTTTGCAAGAGGGCGCACATCATAAATTCTCCGAGTGACTTTGACCCATCTTAACGGGTGTGATAAAAAATATAAAATCTTGTTATATCAATATGTCAGGAGAGAGTGTTCCAAAAAAAAAAAGAACTACGCCGCTGCCTTCTTCACTATGCAAAAAAATTAGGTGATTTGGAATGAGAAATGCGAGTGTTCCAAATAAATATATGCCACCAACTTTCCTAATGTGCATGAAAGAAACGACTTGATGCATGGGTGCATCTGCACCTGGGCGTGAGGTGTAATACTCCCTCCATTTTATTTTAGTTTGCATATAAGATTTGGTCAAAGTCAAACTTTGTAAAGTTTGACTAGCTAAGTATAAAAACAATTTAACATTCATACTATGAAATCAATACTATTAGATGCATGATAAAATTAATTTTCATAACATATAACTTTAGTATTGTACTCCCTCCGTTCCTAATTATTTGTCTTTCTAGACATTTCACATGACTACTACATACGGATGTATGTAGACATATTTTAGAGTGTAGATTCACTCATTTTGCTCCGTATGCAGTCACCTGTTGAAATGCCTAGAAAGACAATTATTTAGGAACGGAGGGAGTAGATGTTAATATATTTTTTAAAGTTAGTCAAACTTTGTGAAGTTTGACTTTAATCAAATCTTATATGTTTTGGACCCAATACCCTCTTGTCTTCTAACCACCCCTAAAAAAAACCTTGTCTTCTAACCACCCCTAAAAAAAACCTTGTCTTCTAACCCTATCTCAGCCCGAACCGGCCGATGGCGGCGCG
>NW_024119678.1:0-14329 GCF_003073215.2 Triticum urartu
CCTGCCCGCCCCCGTCGTCGCCATCACCCTGCCTCGCCCTTCGTCGCCGTCGACCCCTACCCCGAGCGCACGCCCACTGCCCCATCGCCATCCTCTCCGCCGACCCCGCGGTCCTCCTCACCTTGGTCCGGCCGGCGCCCTCCCTAACATTGTTTTTCATATATATGCTTGTTTTTTTCATATATATGCTTGTTATATATATATATGATGATATATATGCTTGTTATCATAATTGTTTTTGTTCATATATATATGTAATGATTTTTTTTAGAATATGATGTTTTTTTCATCGATGATCACATATATGATGTATGCACGGATGTGGATGAAATATGATGTTTTTTGTTCATAGAACATGATGTTTTTTTATTCACATATTTTTTTTGTTCATGAGAGAGGCGGGGGCGTCGAGGGGTCATAGATGTATTTTTCAGAATTTTTTATCGTGCATAGACGGATTTTAGACCACGGGAGCACCCCCTCCCTATCGTTGCAAAAGTTGCTAAGTGATATTAAGAAGGAAGAAGAAGAAAAAGAAGGATAGGAAAAAAGAAAATAAGTAGAGGAAGAAAGAATAAGAGGAGAGGAAGAAGAGGAGAAATAAATAAGAATAGGAAAAAAGAAGAAAAAATAGAGGAGAAGAAGAAAGGAATAGTTTCTTCTTCTCCTCTATTCCTTTCTTCTTCCCCTCTTTTTTTTCTTCATTTTTTCTTCGATCTTCTCCTCTATTCCTTTCTTCTCCTCCTCTTTTTATTTCTTCTTCGTTTTCTTATGTTTTATCGGGTCGTCGTTGTCGATATAAGCCCCTCCCGATAACTTCAACACGTGGGGGGGGGGGTCGATATACCCCCTCCCGATAACTTCAACATGTGGGGGGGGGTCGATATACCCCCTCCTCGATAATATTATTTTCCCATGTATGTATGTCGTCGTTGTCGATATAAACCCAACTTCAACACGAGGAGGGGGGGGGTCGATATACACCCTCCCCGATAATATTATTTTCCCATGTACGTATGTCGTGTCGATATAAACTCCCGATAACTTCAACACGGGGGGGGGGGTCGACCTACCCCCTCCCCGATAACATTATTTTCCCATGTATGTATGTCATCGTTGTCGATATAACCCCCTCCCGGATAACTTCGAGCGTGATAACTTATACCAGGGAGCACCCCCGGCCCTCTCGCTCGACCAAAACTCTTGAGGACACCCAAACCCTAGAAAAAAACGATGCTGGTCTCCTACCCCCTCCCGCCGTGCCCCTACCCTTGAAGCATTGTCGAGGCCACCCCAAACCCGGAATAAGCTAGTTCTACATTTGCCACTAATATATCCACATACTGTCATGTTTGTGTAATAATTGCCATGTTGTAATATTTGCAGAAACAATGGAGTTAGGACGAGACAAGGAACAAGAACAGGTGTTGAGGGACATAATCTTAGCCAGAGGTGATGTCATGTCGTATCTTAACGACAATGATTGCCTGGAAGCAGAACAGGGTGAAGAAGAAGCAGGCTACGGTGATCGAAGAATGGAGGAGGAAACACATGATTATGATGGCTCCGGTGACACAATGTTGGTGCAAAAAGGAGCCCGTGGTGACGGCTCCGGTGACCGAACAGAGTCCGGCCAGGTAAATGTATTAGTTAAGCCTGTGATGACTAGCTAATTGATGCATTCTTTTTTTTGATATGTATACATATTAATTAACTCTCGTCTAATTCTTCTTTTTTCTAGCCCTCCGGATCGAGCACAACTTCGGTAAAGAGACGAGGCCCGAAGAAAAAGTTGCGCTCGGATGAAAGGTTTGAGATCACAGAAATCGCGCGCGATGGCATGCCGATTGAACCCATCGGGACAAAGGAAGCATTTTCTGCTCGGTGCGGGGTTCTTGTTAGGGACAAGATCCCGATCAGCATCGAGCAATGGTGTAAGCCTAAGAATGAAGACCCTGAGGTGTCTTATGTCAATGATATGCAGAAAGATGATCTTTGGACTGAGGTGAAGGCAAATTTCACCCTACCACCAAAGGAGGATCCGGAGAAGCCAGTTAAAGAGCAATTAATCAAGTCGCATGCTCTTAAGAAGATGGCAGAGCTATTCAGGAGGTGGAAGAAAGAGGTGAAAACGTTTGTCGACAACGTAGAGACATCAGAATTCATCGGCAGATATGAGAAGATCAGAGATCACTGGCCCGCATTTGTGGCCTACAAGACATCGGAAAAGAGTAAGAAGATGTCGGCGACAAATAAGAAAAATGCTGCAAAGAAGAAGCTTCACCATCGCACGGGGTCAGCTGGCTACCTCAATGCCCGGCCTAAGTGGGCCAAGGCTGAGAATGATCTGCTTGATAAAGGGATCGAACCAGAGACAATGAACTGGCTAGACCGTTGCCGGACTTGGTTCTTCGGGGCTGGCGGAACCGTGGACCCTGTATTAGGGAAATGCGTTTGGACGGACGAGCAAATAAACATACTAGTCAAGAAGCTAAAGCACTATATCGATGCAGCGCGGCAAGGGACGTTCGTTCCAGACAGAGAGAACAACGAGATCACAATGGCCCTCGGGAATCCTGAGCACCCTGGACGGACACGAGGCACGCCATGCTTCGTTCCGTGGGAGGCTGGTTTTCCGGACGCAGGCGGTTACAAATGCCAAGAGAGGAGGAAAAAAGTGCAGCAGACCCAACTACTGGCGCTGGACGCAAGGGTACAAGCGATAGAGGAACGAGAAGCAAATCACAGCAAACGAACTGCTGAATATTCCTGCGAAGCTACCCCGCCATCTCAGCGGAGAAGCAGCGTGGCTTCCACCGAGCTGCTTCAGTCGGAGCAAGTCTTGACGGCTCCTGCCAGCTATCCCGTGGATGCTATCACGGAGTCTCAAAATTGCCACCTTATGACGTAATGGATGAATTTGAAGGTCAAGGCGGCTGTTGGCTCTGTTTTTCCTACTGAACCCGGCGCAACTTTTTACTGCCGACCGATTCCAGAAGGATATGCTAGGGTGATGGTGGATGAAATAACGAAGGGATTTGAGGAACTCCAGCTTGACCACCCTACCGGTGAACGGGAGACTCAGCTCGGTTCTGCTCTGAAGACTCCATGCCTATGGCGGAAGGAGCTCATCAACCTTCCGAACTGGACGCCTCCGCCTCCTCCTCCTCCTCCGGCGAGTGACGATCAGGGCACTCGACCGGCTCCTTCTCCGGCGCGTGGCGGCACTCCGCCTCCTTCTCCGCCTGCGCTGACGCGCCCGAGTAGCCAGCCTCCTCCTTCTCCGCCTCGTTAGCAAGGGCGGAAGAGACCTGACGCCGCTCCGGCTGCTCCGGTGCGTCGTAGTCCTTCTCCTCTGCCTCGTAAGCAAAGAAAGAAGACAGCCGCAGCCGCTCCGTCTGCTCTGCCGGCGTCTAGCAGTACAGCTAGAGGGGGAGGAAATACATATTCAGTCCTTCTCTGAAGACTCCAGAGAAGTTACCATACGAGAGGACCCCGGAGGAGAACGCCGAGATCGCACGAGAAGAAGTGAGGAACTACTTTGAAGGGGTGAAAGCAAAGAAACATCCACCTCCGGAGGAGAAGGTAGATCCGGTGAAAGCGAAGCGCACTCTGGCTGCCCTGAAAAAACCAACAAAGTCTCCGCCGAAGTGCAACTATGAGCGCATTATTGAAAAGTCATTTGTCGAAGCGGAGCGGTCGGGAAGTACTGTCAGTGATCAAAGGTTAAAAGAACGACGAGCTGGGGAAAAAATTGCCCAGCTCGGCGAACAAGCAAACCAATCGTGCCCCCCGCTCAAGGTGCCTACTAATGATTCAAGGATGGTGCCCGGTTATAGCAATCTAGGAGATTACCTACCCGATGATGTACATTATGAGTTCTTGGAGGTGGAGGAACACAAATACGAGTACGAGAAGCCTCTCGTCAAAGATGAAAGATCTCTAACAATGATGATGCGAAGATTCCATGATTGGTACATGAAAACCTGCAGAGAGTCTGGGGGGAGGAATACTTTGACGCTGAGAGTTAGAGAGGAGCATGACCTCATTGGAATTGAACTGTTGAATGTTCCATTTGAGGAGTTCTTCCAGTTTTTCAATCAAAAGGCCCTCGATAAAGGAACGGTCACTTGCTACTATCTGTAAGTAGTACTACTTCTGTCATTAAGTCTCTCTATATAGGTCAGCTCTTTCATTGCATGTATTTAAAATTATCCTCACTATATTATGCAGATTGAAGATCGCCGAATAAAGATAAATCGGTGATATTGGGTTCATTAACACAAATCTCATAGATGCAACTGAGGTTAAATATCGTGCCGAAGATACCGAGGCCAACTTGCTACGATCGTTGGTAATAAATGAAAACAAAGATATAATACTCTTTCCTTACAACTTCAAGTGAGTGTTACTGTCTTGTGCATATTCGGTTTCCCTTATTAGTCCAGGTTATAGTAATGTAATTGATGAGTTATGCATGCGTGCACAGGTTCCACTATATTCTCCTAGAGATTAAGCTTGAGCTGGAACTAGTAACCGTCTTAGACTCGAGACGAAAAGATCTCCAGGACTATGCGGACATGACTCAAATGCTCGAGAAGTAAGTTAAATCGATCATTATCCACCATATCAGCAACTTTGTTCATTTCCTGATATCAAGTAATTGTTTTCTTTGTCTGGCAGGGTTTGGAGAAAATTTATAAAAAAAGCTCCGGGACTGCCGAAGAAGCTGCAATTTAGACACCCGAAAGTAAGTGCTATAGTAACATGTTCCGCGCATCTCCTAGTGATTCAAGCGCTAGTTTCATCAATATCATTTGGCATGCTTGCTTATCAGTTTGATTGACCTCTATTTCTTGTAAAGTGGTTGTGGTAGGAACAAGGGAATGATTTCTGTGGATACTACGTTTGCGAGTCCATCTGCCACACGACCTGTGAACGGGGTACTCTGACGAACAATATGAAGTGCGTAAGCATTCACAATTTTATTTTATTACCATCATTTGTGTTGAGTTTCATTTATTCACACACACACACACACATATATATATGTATGTAATGACCCCCTTCTTCAAATTAGATCTTTCGGATGCGGGATGAACTCCTAGCACCAGATCGTATGCGAGCAATTTAAGAGGAATTGGCGGCATTCTTCCTTGACCACGTGATCGCTGAAGACGAAGAATACTATGTGGATCCTGTGTTCATATATAATTAGGAGATTATATTGTAAAAGATAATTATGCTATCTGTTTCTTTTGTCTTCAGGATTATGCTATCTGTTTCTTTTGTCTTAAAAAAACCAGCGTCGCATTTTTAAAATCTCACCATATGCATATTTTAATATATGATGTATTTTCCTTTGCATTTTAAGGGCCTATTTTTGCGCGCGTGATTATGAAAACATATAATAAATAGGAAAACTACATGATCGAATGTCATGGTGCATCGATCCCCATAGGAATAATCACATGAGTCGTGGAGAAGTATAATCCATAGGAATAATTACGCGTGGTAGTTTATTCATTGACATCCGAGCTCCAGGGGCATGCCTTACGCAAGTAAGGCCAACAACACCGTGCATCTGATGAAGTAGTTGAAGAATCAAGTCACCGCCGGCGGCTCACCCAGTCACACAGCGGGTGGAACCTTGTCCGGACTCTGTGCACGCATGGTCACATTTGATGTGCAACCATGCTTCGCTGTGCACGGCCATGGTTGGGAGTGCGCGTTTGTGAGGCATGTGCGCTCGTGCTTGTGTGCCAAGGGGCAGTTGGTGTCTGCGTGTGTACGTACATGGCCCAGGCATGGCGCACACGTATCTGTCCATGACGCATGTCGTGTGTGCAGGTGTCCATGGCATGTCTGGTGCGTGCGTTGAGCATGGACGAGGTGTACTATCCTTGTTCAAAGGAGAACAACTTACAAAGACCATGAACACTAGCAAACAATGAATACAAGAGAAAAGAGGAGTGGGATATGACTATCGGGTGAGGCTTGGCCTTGAGCAAATAGTAAGGAGCTCATCATCTAGCATGAATGGGGATGAGGGTCTAATCTTCGGGTAGGCACTTCATAGATTTTTAGTCATTTTTTTATATTCCACATTTTGTAATGTGATTATTGCTTGGTTGTGTGCATTTTCGAGTGCAGATGCCGGAGTGAGCCACAGTTGTATCACTCGATGTGACGAAGAGATCAATAAACATTTCATTATCAATTCTTCTGACAAAATAACAATAACAAATAGAAGACGTTTTAAAACATTTCTATATTGTCCATGAAGCGATGCAAGTGCGGAGCAGTTATAATAATGAAGTGGCTAGCCTCTCTCTAATTATCCTAAGTGGACAGAAGGACGCAATAACCAGAAAGTACAGATTGTTCTACAAGCGACAACCAACAATTTGATTGTAGGCTGGCGACACACTGCCCGACACGATGAGGGCGAGCACGAGCGGAGGGAATGGCGGCGAGCCCGACACACGTTGCCGAGTCTCGTACGCCGCCGACCTTCTAGCACGCACGATCTCCTTCAGCAATGGTGTGCTTGTTCAGCGACACGATGCGCTCCGCCTTGTCCTCGTGGATACGCGTGGTGTCACGATCGATGCGCGCTTCCTCCGTGAGGGGGAAGGGATGGACATCGGCGACATGATTTCCTTCCCCTGTCACTTCGCCAAGGTGCGGGATCGAATCCGACCGACGACCACCGCGCCGGAGGTGCTGGGCGGTACGAGACATGATGCTGCGGTGCACGAAAGCCGGGCGGATCTGCGCACAACAGGACCGAGCCGAACCGGAGCGCACCCAAACCCCACCAACAACCCGTCAATGGCGGATGTGCGACACGTGGGGGCAATCCACCCCACCCCCGTGGGCGACAGCACTGGTATAAAATCCCCTCCCCACCCGATCCTTGACCTAGAGGTCTCCTTCTCCCACTTCTGGGCGGCGGCGAAGAACCCTAGATCCAGAAATCCAGAGACATTTGAGTGGTGGGAGGGCAAGGTTGGGGGCGACCCTCGCTCGTTCGCGGCGGTCGCAGCTACCCCGCCCATGGCGAACGATGCGGGACGCGGATTCCAGGGAGAGGGACGCGGAGGTGGCGGCGGTGGCCGCTCGGAGCCAGCCGGGGTCGGGAGATACCTCGCGCTGGGATGAGGCGGCAGGTACCGGCCGCAATGAGTCCCAGGAGGGTGGGATCTGGGTGCAGAAGACCCAAGCTTCATCGGGCTCAGGTGATACCACTACTGGATGACAGGCTGCGTCTTCTCCTCGTCAGGTTCAGGGAAGAAGAAACCCTACTCAGATACCTCCTCCTAAGAAACTTGATGCCTGTCCTATTTGCAAGTCTCATGATCATCCACCTACTCGATGCCCTCAGGCTTATTGTGAGAGATGTAGTAAGCTAGGCCATCTGGCATCCGTGTGTGTGGAATTTCTTCCTTAGGAGTGTATGGCACCTATGTGCGCATTTCAATCTAAGGGGCAGGGATTTTACTACATTCATGACTCTTGTACTGCTAATCAGATTAAGGAGAGGGCCAACAACATTGTTGTCACTATAGTGGAAGGGGAAACCTCTACCCGTAAATGGAACTAGATTTAAATGCTTATCTTGCTACTGGATGGAGATGCTCTGCTCATGCAATAGGACCGGGGGTGTTTGTTGTTCGTTTCCCTAATCCTCGTGCAGTTGCACAGATTTGCTATGTTGGAAAAGTCACCCTTAAAACCAGTGGGGCAATGATCCATGCTACGCGCTGGTCCTCTACAATTGGGGCTAAGGGGGTGATGGAAATGGCATGGATTAAAGTGAGCAATGTTCCTCTTGATAAAAGAAGTGAAAGGAATCTGGCATATGTGGCTTCCCTGGTCGGGGTCCCTCTGGAAATCGATGCAGCTACCCTACACCGCCCGGCCTCTGCCCGGGTTAGGATAGGATGTAGAAATGTTGATAAGATCCCTGTTGTAGCTGAAGCTGTACTGGGTGATCATTTCTGTAACTTTTACTATGAGATGGACCAGATCCTGGTGAGAGACCCAAAAAGGGAGAAGGAAAAGATTCAAGCCCCTACTAATCCTAACACGAACAGTACTGAAAGAAGAAATGTTCCCTCTATATCACATGGGCTTGGAGGGAAATCTCCCTACATTCCCCATGGAGATAAATAAGACCCAATTCGGGAGTCTCAAGAGAGTACTGATTTAGATGATTCGATGCACAACACACTCCTCATTGACACCATGGCCTTTGAGATGGCTCAGGAAAAAGTAAGACCTCCTATTGAGATTCCTGCAGATAGTAGTAAAAACCTACTTAAAAAATCTTACTCTGATGTTGCGAAAAAATCTCAGCAGGTGGGTGGTGTTACTACTTGCTGTGATGGTGCGATAATCACTAATGAATACAGAGTGGAATCGCCCGAGGGTGAGATGGAGAACGAAGTGCTGGCTGCTCCTCCGCTGGTTACGGAAGAAAATCTCCGTTTCAGCCTACGCAACGCCCAGAACAAGATGGAGAGGGTGGATGAAAAAGCTATAGTTGTAGCTAAAAAACGAGATCTGGAAGGTATATCACACAACCTTAACTCTTTTGATACTTTGTCCGATCCTGAACTTATTCTCAGAGCTGTTAAAATGGGTATTAATATTCCTGACAATGATTTTACTAGTGTGGATATCCTCCGAGAGCTTGAGAATTGTAGAAACATGGAAAAAAACGTAGACAATGTTGATAAGCATGATGCTATTAGTAATAAAATGATTCTTACTGACGGGAAAGGGGATCAGACACCTCTAAAAATGAGATGGGAAGAGGAGAATGAGGTGGATGAGGAACATTTTACCGGTCTAGGAAGAAGAGGGAGAGGAACAGCCTCCTAGTAGCGCTTTCAGCAGAAAAGGGAGAAAAAAGAAAAAATGAACGGTCTATTTTGGAATTGTAGAGGGGCAGGAAAAAGAGGGAGGACTACCTGCTTCTCTGATATCATTAGAGACCACTCCCTCGACTTTATGGGCATCCTAGAAACGAAGAAAGATAACTTTACTCCTAAATATCTTAGGAAAGTTGACCCCTTCGAAAGGTTCAGTTGGAACTGGATTCCTTCCACTGGTAAATCTGGTGGGATCCTTTGTGGGATCAAAAAAGAAACCTTGGAAAAAATGTCTTGGGAGGCAGGGAAATATATGTTACAGGCCACGGTCTCTGACACTAAACTCAAGTGTGTCTGGACCCTTGTGGTGGTTTATGGGGCAGCTCAAGAGGAGAAGAGAGATGAGTTCCTAGATGAACTTGCCTCGGTGTGTAGCAATATTAAAACCCCCTATATAATTGGCGGTGATTTTAACATTTTAAGGGATGGTAGTGATAAGAACAAGTCTCTCCATAGGTCTCATCATATGGACAGATTTAACACTATCATCCAGGCGTTAAACCTTAGAGAGATTCACATGGGAGGAGGCAGATTCACGTGGTCCAATAAACAGAGACATCCCACGCTCGAGAAACTCGACAGAGTGCTCATGAGCTTTGATTGGGAAGGTCTATTCCCACTGGTTGCAGTTCGTAAACTAGTTAGAGATGTTTCTGATCACAACCCGTTGTTGTTGATGACTAACCCAATGAATAGAAGTCCCATGCGCCAACGTGAGTTCAGATTTGAACTCAGCTGGTTAAAGAATGAGGATTTTTACAAAAAAGCTAAGACCATTTGGGAGCAACCTATGCAATCTGAGGACCCTATTGATATTCTAAATATAAAACTAAAGCGTATAAAAAATACTTTAAAGGCTGGGGCTCCCATCTCTTCGGTCATGCCAGAAAAAGGAAGAAATGGGTTAAAAAAGAGCTGGAAGAGATAGAAAAATTGGAGGAATGTGGCCCCCTGGATTCTAAAACTTATGAGAAAAGGACCACCTTGTGCGCAGAGCTTAACGAGATACGTGCTAAAGAAGAGCTGTTTTGGCTTCAGCACTCGAATGAGCGATGGCTGCTCAAAGGGGATCACAATAAAGCCTATTTTCATCATATAGCTAATGGAAAAAAGAGGAAAAACACCATTCACTCGCTCACTAATGGGGATATGGTTATAGAAGGCACAAAGGAGCTCTTGGCTCATGCCACTTCCTATTATAAAGAATTGTTTGGCCCAGCCAGTGGAAATCTGTTCCACCTCTCCCCAGAAACCTGGTCTAATGACGAAAGGCTTACTGAAGATGATAATCTCATCCTAACAAGTGTGTTCACAGAAGAAGAAGTAAAAAAGGCCTTATTTGGTATGAAAAGTAATAGGGCCCCTGGACCTGACAATATCCCCACGGAATTTTATAAACACTGCTGGGATTTCGTCAAAAAAGATATAATGCGATTGTTTGAAGCCTTTCATAACAATACCTTGGATGTAGCCCGGCTGAATTATGGCATTATCACCTTGATTCCCAAGCTGAATGGGGCCAAAAAAATTCAGCAATATCACCCTATCTGCCTGCTCAGATGCCCCTATAGGCTCATTACTAAGGTCTTCGACAATAGGGTGGCCATCTTTACTGACAAGCTGATTAGTAAACACCAAAATGCCTTTATCAAACATAGGAACATTATGGATGGGATCCTTACGTTGCACGAAGTGCTACATCACACACACCATAAGAAGAAAGTTGGTGTGGTGTTAAAATTGGACTTTGAAAAGGCGTATGACAAGATAAATCGGGACTTCCTTATCGAATGTCATCGCAATCGGGGTTTTGGGCCTACCTGGTGTGGGTGGGTGGATAAGATCCTTAGGAATGGTACCCTGAGTATTAAACTCAATAATGAGAATGGACCCTACTTCCAAAGTCACAAAGGGGTCCGTCAAGGTGATCCCCACTCCCCCTTCTTGTTTAATATTGCTGTAGAAACCCTTTCGAAAATGATCCTCAATGCTCAGAAAGAAAAGCTGCTTACTGGGCTTGCTCCGTACCTGATAGAGGGTGGGGTGGCAATATTACAGTACGCGGATGACACGGTCATATGCTTCGAGCATGACAAAGATGCAGCTATAAACCTTAAACTTCTTCTGTACATGTTCGCGCTTATGTCAGGTTTCAAAATTAATTTCATGAAAAGTGAGGTTCTTTGTGTAGGAGGAGATGATGAGACAATTGCCTTTTACTCCGAGCTGTTTAACTACAACATTGGACACTTCCCCATGAAGTACCTGGGGGTGCCAGTCGGCTACTCCACGTTGCGCAGTTTAGACTGGGATTTCTTAGATGAGAGATTTCTCAAATGTTGTGAAAACTGGATAGGGAATGCAGCTTCCTCGGGGGGTCGTTTGATTCTCCTTAATGCATCTCTAACCAGTATAGTATTTTATTATATGTCTATGTTTCTTTTCTCAAAAAAGGTGATTGGGAAACTTGATAAACACCGTAAACGCTTCTTCTGGCAAGAACATGAGGGTAGAAAACGATATCATTTGGTTAAATGGTCTAGAATCTGCCGCTCCAAGGATAAAGGAGGCCTGGGGGTGAAAGACTTGCATAAACAAAACATTAGCCTTCTGACTAAGTGGTGGTGGAAGCTGGAAACACAGCAAGGGCTGTGGCAAGACATTGTCCATTCTAAATACCTCAAAAAAGATACGATGATCTCGGTTAAGACTAAATTTGGAGACTCCCCTGTTTGGAAGTCTATTATGAAAGTCAAAGAACACTACCTGGCGGGTAGAAAGGTAGTACTGAAATCTGGTAACTTGGCAAGTGTGGGATGATTGTATCGATGGTGAAACTCCCTTGCGTGTTAAATTCCCTGAGCTTTACAACATCTGTAACGATCAAGGGATTACGGTCGCTAAGTTTAAGAATGGTGTAGATGATAACTTTTTTCGAAGGCGCCTCCATCCTCCCTTGCTGGAGCAGTGGAGGAATATGAGTAATGTGGTACATCTATGGCCGATCTCTGACGAACCTGACCAAATTGTGTGGTCCTTGGGGAGGAAGAACAAATTCTCTACCAAATCCATATATGAATACCTGGAACGAAACTTGGCTGGGTGTAACTACAAATGGATTTGGCAAGCCAAAATCCCGCTTAAGATTCAAATTTTCTTGTGGCAACTTTTTCAAGATTCTATTCTGACCAGGGATGTGATGAGGAGGCGAAATTGGAGGGGGAATCCCTCCTGTTCCTTTTGTGATAACAGGGAGACATCCCAACATCTCTTCTTCACATGCCCGGTTGCTAGGGTCATGTGGAGGACTGTGGGATGCGTGTTGGGTACGGACTGCTGTCCGAATAACATTTGGCAATATTTTTCCTGGTGCTATAGCTTCCTTCCATAGGGAGAGAAGTTCTATACTTTTGGCTTAGCTGCCCTTTGCTGGGCTATGTGGAATTGCCGAAACAGAACCACGTTTGAGTTCAAGAAGTTGGGATCCCCTTTTAACGTGATTTATTTTGCTTGTGGTTATATCACATATTGGGCAGGTCTGATGAGGGGCGAAGATCGTGAAGCAATGGAGCGTGGAGCTAAGATGCTGAGGATCAACGCCTCGAACATGATGCGTATCTGCGCGGCGCCAGGGGGAGGGTGCAACTGAAAAATGCGGATGGCAGAAGAGAAGCTCCGCTACATCCCGTTTCCTCCTGATCGCGGTTCATCTGTCTCGGATTTACCTTTTGGGGGTTCCTGGTGTCTGGTGGTGTGTGTGGTATTCAGCTCCTGCGTGAGCATAAAAACTTTGATCAGCCTATGGTTTTTATGTGCGTGTAGTGGTTATGTTGGTGTCACTGGGTTTTCCCCCGCGGTGAACTGCCTGATGACGGGTGTTCATCGTGGGTTTCCCAGGGTTGCTTGAACTCGCGTTCCCCTTTCTTTGGTCTCCTGGGTAGTTGTTGAACTGTTGTATTTCAGTTATGAAAGTAATGGGAAGGGGTTACGCCCGGTTCAAAAAAAAACAGTTTGATTGTATTTGACCAAGTTGGGATAAAGCACCTCAAGGGTTTATCTACTGCTATGGCTTTATAGCGCTCTTCTTTTGACACTGGATCGCCTACTAGCAATGTTTTTGCGGAACTTAGTAGCTTGGAGGATATAGTTGTAGGCCGTGAAGTGGTAATCCTGGTTCCCTGTGTGACTTTGTGAGAATTCTTATTCTGGAAATAGATCTGCAATTGTAGTTCGCACTTCCTCCACATCCTCCAGTGGACGTTATCATTCCTAGGTCCTAGTGTCATCTTCCATGTTAACTTCACAAATCAGGATCTTTTTATTTACCAAACATATATATATGAAGCTGTATTCTTTCCTAGGGAGGGGATTTGTAGAACGCAGCAGCGGGGGCATGCAGCCCAAATTTTCTTTGGGCTTTTGATTTTCAATCTTTCATATATTTTATACTAAAATTCCAAATTAAATTTTATTTTTAATATTCATGTTTTTGGACGAGGGCTTTCAAATGAGATCCGTTTTGAATATGTTTTGATGAGTTTTTAAAACCTCCTTCAGTTTTAACTTTTCAAACTTGGTACGAGCGACTGACAAAATCATAAGTTGCAGAAACTAAAACTTAAAACATGTTGTGGCCTCGTGTGTGATCCAAAAACTTTGCGAGTTGCGAGTCAATCAGGTGGCCGACAATTTGTGCTTACCGTTCTTGTTAGGGTGAAGTCGTAAAACTAAATCCCCAATGTTGAAGGCCTTTTTTGAGACCTCCTGGTGCTGGTAGCGCCATAACTGCTACTTATACAAGGCGCATCGTGCTTTAGCCACGTCTCATTCTTCATCCATGACGTCTAGATCGTCTAGTCGATTTTGTTCGGCCTCCTTTTCATCATACAAGTGTACACGATGTAAGTCTTGAATGAGGTCACTTGGCAAAATAGGTTCAGCACCATACACCATAAAGAATGGTGTGTAGCCGGTGGAAACGTTGGGCATTGTACGCAAACTCTATAACACGGAGATAGGCTCCTCGACCCATTTATTATCGACTTCTGCTAGAGATCGGACCAAGCATGGTTTTATACCAGTTAGGATCAATCCGGTTGGCTCGCTCTACTTGCCGGTTTGTTTGTGGGTGGTAGACGGAGGCGTAATCAAGTTTGATATTGTGCTTAACACACCATGATTTTATCTCTTCAGCCGTGAAGTTTGATCCCTTGCCCATTATGATGGCGTGAGGCATCCCATAACAGTGTACAACACCCAAGATTAAGTAAATCATAGGTTTTTCTTTTGCCAAGGCCCATGTTTTGCTTCAATCCATTCGGTGAACATGTGGACCATAACTAGCAGATACTTCTTTCCGGTTTTTCCTTTACAGAGCGCTTCGCCCCGAT
>NW_024119679.1:0-16686 GCF_003073215.2 Triticum urartu
TCGCCTCCCGTCGTAGCCCGCCTAGATACCGTCGTAGCGGTGGCGGCAGCGATGGTGCGTCGTATGCTCACGATGAGTATGAACCCCAAGCCCTCACTTCGGAGCAAAGGGATGAGTTGCACCGCCGCAACGTGGAGGCGCTCCAGACCCCCATCGTGGGGGAGACTTCCCAGGCTCGGGCCTTGGAGACCGCGCGCCTAGCCACCTTGGCCGAGCATACATGTCTGGAGAACCTTCAGCATTCACTTGATGAGCGTGCCCGTCGATTGATCCCCGAATCCAGTCGATGATAATGACAGTTGTCTCCGCCTGAGCCCCAGGTATATTGCACTCCAATTCTGAACCTTACAGCTGCAACCCGTATAGCAGAGTCGATTCAGCCGTCCCAATAAGAGGCCGAAAGAGGTTTGATGCAGATCCGAGCGCTACTCTGGGCAGCAGGTGAGCAAAATACAGTCGTTTCTCAGTCGTGCAACAGGATCCACAGCAGGTCCGTGGTGGCGGACACACTCGAGTCAGCTCACAACCCAAGATCACCTCCGTGGCATGAGGGTCGTGGGCACCGCCAAGAGCAATACCTGGGTCGGAACCACGAGCAGTATGATCATCGACTCGGCCGCGATGACCGCCGTCGAGTGCCAACGCCCCCTCCGAGGGGAAGATCATATATGCCCCGACAGTACGATGACAGACCCCGTAAGGCGATGAGCGAAGGATCCCAGTCAATCCAAGAGAGCCCGGGTTTGATGCGAGACCAATTCTTGTGCAAGGTCTGGTCGACAAGAACCGGGCTCACAGAGAAGGACAAGATAGGCATCACCTGAGTGGTGGCAGAGTTCACGTGTCTGGGCCTGAATGTTTCAGCAGAGCCATCAGAGCTGCTGAGATTCCGCCCAACTTCAAGTTGGCGACGGGAGTGAGCAAGTTCACCGGTGAGTCGAAGCCTGACACTTGGCTAGAGGATTACCGAGTGGCTGTGCAGATTGGCGGCGGCAACGATGATGTAGCCATGAAGCACCTCCCCTTGATGCTGGAAGGCTCAGCCAGAGCTTGGTTGAACCAGTTGGCCCTGGAAGTATTTTCAGTTGGGAGGAGTTGGCCCGAGTGTTTGTCAGAACGTTCGAGGGCACTTGCAAACGACCTGCTGGGCTGACTGAGCTGCAGCATTGCGTCCAGAAACCGAATGAAACTGAGAGACTACATCTAGAGATGGACCATCCTTCATCATACGGTGGAGAATGTGTCGCAACACCAGGCAGTTTGCGCCTTCAAAGAAGGTGTTCGGTATAGAGAGCTTAGCCTAAAGTTCGGTCGGACAGGAGACATGACCCTTAGCCGGATGATGGAAATAGCCACTCAATACACTAACGGCGAGGAAGAAGACCGAATCCGCAGTGGTAAGAACAAACCAGTCGCCCAGGACACCGGAGGAGGGAATTCCAGTCAGAAGCAGAAGCGCAAAGCCGAACCCGCAGGTCCTGGTGAGGCCGCAGTTGTGAACCAAGGAAAGTTCAAAGGAAAGCCTAAGGGCCCTTGGATCCCCAAGAAAGTGAAAGATCAGGCGGGAAATGACGTGCTTGATTTACCGTGCCACATACACACCAAAACAGATGCAGAGGGTAACTTGATTCTGCCCAATCATACCACTCGACAGTGTCGACTCCTGATTCAGAGCTTCCGAGAGGGTCAGCCCAGTGAAAAAGAGAAAGAATCTGATAAGGAAGAGGACAAAGAGGAAGATGAAGGTTATCCCAATGTCAATGCCACTTTAGTGATTTTTGCCGACGTCGAGAGCAAAAGTGGACTTAAAGTTATCACTCGGGAAGTGAACATGGTTGCTCCGGCAACTACAACATATTTAAAGTGGTCGAAGACTCCCATCACATTCGACCAGTCCGATCACCCAACGCACATTGCTACCCCCGGGCAGCAAGTGTTGGTGGTCGACCCTGTCGTTGGGGGCACCCGACTGACCAAGGTTCTGATGGATGGCGGCAGTGGTTTGAACATTATATACGCTGAGACCCTCCGAGGGATGTGCATTCCGATGTCCAAGCTCAGCGAGAGCAGCATGAGATTCCACGGAGTCATCCCTGGAAAGAAAGCCGATTCACTTGGTCAGATTACTCTTGATGTGGTTTTCGGTGATTCCAAGAATTAGCGTAAGGAAAAGTTGACGTTTGAGGTGGTAGATTTCCACAGTGCATATCATGCCATTCTAGGCAGGACTGCATATGTTCGTTTCATGGCTCGACCATGTTACGTATACCTCAAATTGAAGATGCCTGGCCCGAGGGGCGTGATCACAGTCATAGGGAATCGACAAAGGGCAGAAGAGTGCCTCCAGAAGGGCTCAAAAATTGCCGATGAACAGATGGCAGCAGTAGAAATGGAAGAGTACAAGAAAAGTGCAGATCCGAGTGATTTTTTGGGAGCTAAGAAGCCAGCTTCAGAGTCCGCATTTCAGTCGGCCGGTGAAACAAAGCCCGTCCATATTCATCCGACCGATCCCAATGCTGCTCCGACTCACATCTTGATGACACTCGACAACAAATAGGAAGAAGCGCTCATCCAGTTCCTCCCTGAGAACTAGGACATCTTCACATGGAAACCATCTGACATGCCGGGTGTACCCAGGGGACTAGCTGAGCACCATTTGCGAGTCGACCCAAAAGTAAAACCTGTCAAAGAGTATCTCCATCGGTCCGCCATGGAGAAAAGGAAGGCCATTGTTAAGGAAGTGGCTCGGCTTCTGGCAGCTGAGTTCATCCGAGAGATATACCACTCCGAGTGGCTCGCCAATGTTGTCATGGTTCCCAAGAAGGATGATTCACTTCGTATGTGCATCAATTTCAAACACATCAATCGGGCCTGCCTCAAAGATCATTTCCTTCTCCCTTGAATCGACCAAATTGTCGACTCAATTGTGGGGTGTGATCGTTTATCCTTTTTGGATGCGTATTCCGGGTCCCATCAGATCCGACTGTATGGACCCAACGAAATAAAAACGGCCTTCATCACCCCATTCAGGTGTTTTTGCTATGTTACCATGCCTTTTGGTCTCAAGAATGCCGGCGCTACATTCATGCGCATGATTCAGAAGTGTTTGCTCACTCAAATCAGTCGGAATGTGGTAGCATACATGGATGACATCATGGTCAAGTCACGTAAAGGTTCTGACCTACTGACTGACCTCGCTGAAACCTTTGCCAACTTGAGAAGATATGATATCAATCTTAACCCGTCAAAGTGCACATTCGGAGTCCCAGGTGGGAAGTTACTCGGTTTCCTCGTTTCCGAATGAGGGATCGATGCAAACCCAGAAAAGGTTGGTGCAATCATCCGAATGAAACGTCCCGTGCATGTGCACGATGTTTAGAAGCTTACTGGTTGTTGGCTTCCCTGAGTAGATTCATCTCACGTCTCGATGAAAAGGCACTGCCTCTTTACCGATTGATGAAGAAGTCTGACAAATTCGAGTGGACTCCTGAAGCCGAAGCAATGTTTGTAGAGCTCAAAGCCCTGCTTTCCACCTAGCCGGTGCTTGCTGCCCCAGTCAGCAAAGAGCCTCTACTACTGTACATTGCAGCCATTGGACAAGTTGTCAGCACAGTGCTCACGGTCGAGCGGGAAGAAGAAGGCAAAGCCTACAAAGTTCAGCGCCCAGTGTATTATAGTTCTGAAGTCTTGACTCCGTCCAAGCAGAGATATCCACATTATCAGAAGCTTGTTTATGGAATTTACTTAACTACGAAGAAAGTTGCACACTACTTTTTAGGCCACTCGATTTCAGTCGTCAACGGCGCTCCATTATCAGAAATTCTGAACAATAGGGATGCAACTGGTCGAGTGGCAAAGTGGGCAATTGAACTCCTTCTGTTAGATATCAAGTTCGAGGCAAAGAAAGCAATCAAGTCCCAAGCAATAGCAGATTTCCTCGCCGAGTGGATTGAACAACAACAACCGGACAGATTCACTCGGAGCATTGGACTATGTTCTTTGATGGGTCCAAGATGCTGAACGGTTCTGCTGCTGGTGTAGTTCTGGTATCTCCCAGAGGTGACAAGCTCAGTTATGTTCTTCAGATTCACTTTGATTCTTCCAAGAATGAAGCTGAATATGAGGCACTTCTGTATGGGTTGCGTATGGCCATCTCACTCGGCGTCCGACGCCTGATGGTCTACGGCGACTCAGATTTAGTGGTCAATCAAGTGATGAAGGAGTGGGATATCAGGAGCCCAGCTATGACCGGTTATTGCAATGCAATAAGAAAGTTGGAAAAGAAGTTTGAGGGGTTAGAGCTTCACCACATACCCCGAATCAAGAATCAAGCAGCTGATGATCTGGCGAAGTTAGGTTCCACTCAGAAGCCTATACCCACCAATGTGATCTTGGAGCATCTTCATACCCCATCAGTCCAAGAGGATCCTTTCACAAAGGAGCCCCCGCAACCGAAAAGTTCAACCGATCCGACTGAGATTGAAGTCCCGTCATGGTCGACCTAATTATGGAAGTTTTGGTAATCACCCCCGATTGGATAGTACCATATATTGTGTATCTGCTCAGAAAGGAGCTTCTGGAGGATGAAGATGAGGCCCGTCAGATTGTCCGTCGATCGAAGGCCTTTACAGTGATAGGTGGACAACTTTATAGAGAGAGTGTTACTGTAGTCGCTCAGCGATGTATCACACCAGAAGAAGGTCGAATGATTCTCAATGATATCCACTCGGGAACCTGTGGTCACAATGCGTCCTCTCGGACCATCGTAGCCAAAGCGTACTGAGCGGGATTCTACTGGCCGCGTGCAAATGAGATGGCAAAAGATATAGTCGACAAGTGCGAAGGCTGCCAGTTCTACTCAAACATGTCTCACAAGCCTGCATCTGCCTTGAAGACTATTCCACTCATCTGGCCATTTGCTGTTTGGGGGTTGGATATGGTTGGGCCCTTCAAGACCGACAGAAGTGGTTTCACTCATTTGCTTGTGGCAGTCGACAAATTCACCAAATGGATCAAGGCCAAGCCTATCAAGAATCTTGATTCAAGCACTGCCATCAGTTTCATCAGAGAGCTGATATTCAGATATGGAGTCCCTCACAGTATTATCACAGATAAATGGCTCCAACTTTGATTCCGATGAGTTCAGAGCATTCCATGCTTCCCAAGGTACTCGGGTCGATTACGCATATGTTGCGCACCCGCAGTCGAATGGGCAGGCAGAAAGGGCGAATGTTTTGATCCTTCAAGGGCTGAAACCCCGACTGATGCGTGATCTCAAGCATGCTCTTGGAGCCTGGGTGACTGAATTGCCATCTGTCTTATGGGGACTGAGAACAACTCCAAACCGGTCGACTGACCGAACCCCTTTCTTCATGGTGTATGGCGCTGAAGATGTGCTTCCGAGTGACTTGCTGCATAACGCTCCTCGAGTGGAACTTTTCTCAAAAGCTGAAGCTGAACATGCACGCCAAGATGCAGTTGATCTCTTGGAAGAAGAATGTGAAATGGCTCTGATCCGGTCGACCATCTACCAACAAGACTTGTGTCGACTCCATGCCTGTAATGTCAGAGGTCAAGCATTCCAAGAAGGAGACCTTGTGTTCTGAGTGCATCAAAAACGACCTCACAAGCTCACTCCGGCCTGGGAAGGTCCCTTCATCATCACCAAAGTGATCCACAATGGGGCGTATCACCTCTACAACGTGGCCAAGAAAGAAGACGAGCCACACTCGTGGAATGCGGACCTGCTCCGCCGTTTCTATACCTAAACACTCGGATCAATGAGTTGTAATAAGAATCCTTCAGTTTGCTTATCAAAGACAAGATTTTTGCAGTATCTTAATGATTGTTATCCCGTAAACACATGTGTTCAAATCCCCTAGTGGGTGGCTTAGCCGTGAATCCGATTCGCCTAAGTTTCAAAAACACTCCGAGTGAAGAGCAACCCTCTCACTCGGGGGCTTAGCTGCGACCCCGTACTCGCCTAAGTTAAAAACCCACTCCGAGTGGAGAGCAACCCTCCCACTTGGGGGCTTAGCTATGACCCCGTACTTGCCTAAGTTAAAAAACCACTCTGAGTGGAGAGCAATCCTCCCACTCGGGGGCTTAGCCACGAATCCAATTCGCCTAAGTTTCAAAAAGACTCCGAGTGAAGAGCAACTCTCTCACTCGGGGGCTTAGCTGCTCCCCCGTACTCGCCTAAGTTAAAAAACCACTCCGAGTGGAGAGCAATCCTCCCACTCGAGGGCTTAGCCGCGAATCCAATTCGCCTAAGTTTCAAAAACACTCCGGGTGAAGAGCAACCCTCTCACTCTAGGGCTTAGCCGCGACCCCGTACTCGCCTAAGTTAAAAAACCACTCCGAGTGGAGAGCAATCCTCCCACTCGGGGGCTTAGCTGCGACCCCGTACTTGCCTAAGTTTCAAAAACACTCCGAGTGGAGAGCAGTCCTCTCCCTCGGGGGCTTAGCCGCGAACCTGATTCGCCTAAGTTAAAAAACCACTCCGGGTGGAGAGCAATCCTCCCACTCGGGGGCTTAGCTGCGACCCCGTACTCGCCTAAGTTAAAAAACCACTCTGAGTGGAGAGCAATCCTCCCACTCGGGGGCTTAGCTGCGATCTCGTACCCGCTTAAGTTACGAAACACTCTGAGTGGAGAGCAATCCTCCCACTCGGGAACTTAGCCGCGAATCCGATTCGCCTAGTTACCAAAATACTCGGAGGTGCGTCACAAGTACAATGTCCGCTCCATCCCAATCCGCAAGGACGATGAGGTGCAGGTCATATGCAACACCTAGCGCTCGTGTCCGCGGCCCTCTTGTTGGAGCTACGTCACAACTACAACGTCCGCTCCATCCCGATCCACAAGGATGATGAGGTGCAGGTCATGTGCAACACCTAGCGCTCGTGTCCGTGACCCTCTTGTTGGAGCTACGTCACAAATATGGCGTCTGCTCCATCCCGATCCGCAAGGACGAGGAGGAGTAGGTCGTGTGTGGCCCCTAGTGCTCATGTCCGCGGCCCTCTCTCGTCGGAGCTGCATCACAAGTACGATGACTATTTCGAGTGAAGAATCAAGCTTCACTCGGAGTTAAGAGATCTGAAAGTGGTAAAGACAGAACAACCATATTCAAAGAAAAACCAAGTTCGGATAAATCCAGCAAGGTTCAGAACCACGAACGGAAGTACTCGGGCGTCAGGCCCGAAGGAGTTTAACGGTTAAAAAATCACTCGGCATTTCAAGGAAAATAAAAGTGAGCTTTAAGGCATTCCGAGGCAAATTAAAGTGAGGCTTAAAGTTTGTTCACTCGGTAGGAGGAGGGCTAGCTGGCTCGACAAACTCATCCAGGTCGATTCCATCAGCAATACGAGTGGCAACGTCGATGAAGGTCTCCATGAAGGACTGGAATTGAAGCTTCTTGGTATTGGCGACCTTGGGTGCAGCCAGCTTCTCCTCTCTAACTTCTTTGCAATGGACATGAACCAGAGACAAAGCCATGTCGGTGCCGCAGTGAGCTGAGGACTTCTTCCACGCCTACACTCGACTAGGGATTTCATTGAGCCGAGTCATCAAAGACTCGAGGTCATTCTAGAATGTCACTCCTGGCCAGAGCTTTGTGTTAATCCGTGATACCGCCACCTTCAGTCGAGCAAGCTAGTTCGTGACGCTGGCAAGGCGAGATTCTAGTCGCAGCACATTCATCGAGCTTCATCTTTGAGGGGGAGTTAATGGGGTCCAGATCCGTCTCAATCCGCCCAGTCTCTTCCTCGAAGTTTTGACATAATTCTGCACACACGGAAAAATGGCGAGTCAACAGTTGTATAGTGAGTTGACAGTTGTTAATCACTCGGACAAAGGAAAGTACCTTCAAGCATCAGGAACATCTTCTTGGCGAGTCCTCCCAGATAAGCCTCTAGCTCGTCCCTCTTCCGAGTGAGATCTCCGACCTTGTCAAACAGGGCTATCTTGTCCTTCTTCATCTGCACAACTTCTTTGTTGGCCTCGTTAATGGCAGTCTTCAACTTGGCGTTTTGTTCTTCCAACTTGCTGACTGAAGCTAGCTTCTTGTCAGCAAGTTCAGTTTTCTCCCGCGTCATCTTCTGCGCTGCAGCAAGGTCGAGGTCCTTCTTCTCCAGAGCCTGCTTCATTTTGTCTAAAGAAATAACATTCTTCAGACGAGCTTGGAGTTGCCGATTTTCACTATGCACATCTGTTCGAGTGGAGTCACTCGTTTTAAGGATTGAAAAGAAAGGATGACAAGGTTAACAGTCGACAGAGTTGTTACCTCTCATGATGGCTGCTTAGTCTTGGGCCTTATTCAGGTTCTCCTTAGCCAGTTCCAGATCAAGGCTGAGTTGAATCTGCTTCTTCTCCAAGTCAGCGAACTGGGCCCCGAGCTCACAAAATTTCTGCAGTCAGCGGACAGTTAGTCGACAGGAACAAAGATTGATTGCTTCGGAGCGATAAAATACAAGTTCAAGTCGTAACGGCAAAAAGATTTCTAAGACTACTGCCGAATCAAACATTCAATAGTAGTCTTAGGGACTACACCCAGTGGGTGCACTTGGCGTGCCCCCACTGGTTCGACTTTCCACTTGACATGGTCCGTCTAGTAAAAAAACGACAACACTTATTCTGAGACCACCGCCGACTGCCTGCAGTCGATCGTGGTCTCGGGGACTACACCCAGTGGGTGCACTCGACGTGCCCCCACTGGTTTGGATCCCACTCGGCATGACCTGTCTGGCCGAGTGGAAGAACTGTAAAGCGACATTTGACAAAGACCCCCGCCGAATTAAGCATTCGACGGCGGCCTCGGAGACTTCACCCAGTGGGTGCACTCTGCATGCCCCCAGTATTTCAAGGATACACTCGACGTGACCTGGTCGGCTCAAGTGGAAGGACTATTCAGCAAAAGCTAAAATACCCAGTTGGTGAACGGGTGTAAAGTGCAGACACATGATAGATGCACATTAGAGGTTTCAAAATGCTCATCCACACACATCTTACGAATAATAAAGCAGCAATTTTCAAGTGCAACAAAGCAAGGGTCAAGTTAAAGACCAGTCGGAAATCAACAAACCTGGACGTTGGTCTCGAGAGCTGAGCTAGCATCATAAGCAGCCAGGCTGGCCTCGTGCACCTTCTTCATGTGCTCCATCATAAGGCCTGCTTGGCGTATAGCTTCCTTAGCAGCGCTTACCTGGTCCTCTAGGACATGATGGGTAATGAAGAGCGGAGATGGAGGAATAGTCGAGTCAGCCAGAGGATCTGAGGCATGGAGTTGTATGGATGGGGCAAGGACTTGGGCGGTTGACGCTGAAGGACGATCAGTCGACACACGGTGGGCAAAAGAAACGGAAGCTCGAGTTCGATCTCTGGATTACTGAGTCACTTGTTCTAGCGCTGATGTCGACTGAGGCACCTTGCTGGCAGGCACCCTCCTGCTTGAAGTCCTGTCTTTTCTTCCTGTGGTCTTCTGAGGCACATCTTCGTCATTGTCTGGAAGTTCAATGACATTCGATGGTGCTTCAAATGACTCGACTGTAAGAGTTCGGTCGACTGACGATGCAATCGACAAAATGAAAGCAAGATCGTAGAAGTTGTACCCGCTTTGGAGGTGGACGCATCTGCAGTCTCCTCATCATCCTGCTCCTTGTCAATGTCCATAGATGTCCCAGAAGTGGCCGCACTAGAAATTCCCAAAACTCACTCGATCAGGCAACGGATGAGTCGACGAGGGTATTAAAGGTGAATAAGAGAAGCAAAATACTTATGCAGAAGCGACGGGAACATCCACCTTGATCTTGGGCAAGGTCTTCCGAGGCTTTGAAGGGGCGGTCTTGAGCTGCTTGGCGGCCTTTTCAATCGGCTCCGGAGACGAGGTCCGAGTGCGTTTCTGCACTTGTGCGCTTGGAGGGCCTGCCTTGCCTTGCCTGCCCGCAGGGTCTTGAGATTGTTTGGATCGATGTTCTGAGCGAGGTGGTGAGTCGACTTCCTCACCACTGCCTGAGTCGTCACTATCGTCTTCATGGTCGTCGGGGGATTGCCAATCGCCGCTCTCATATGTGCTCTCTGTTCCCTCCCGGACTTGCTCCCTGTTCGGCATCGAGTACATCTCAGTATAAATCTGCAAAGCAAGAAATTAAATAGGTGTCAATCAGATTCAAGGACAGTCGAGAATTAGAATAAAAATACACTTGTAAACAAAGGTTAGACCTTGTCTGGCTCATTTTCGGTGTCGAATGATGCAACCCTCCTAGACCCCCTGGGGTTGTCCTTGTTTCCAGTGATGCTCCACAGCCACTGCTCCACCATCTCCTTGGCGACTTCCTCTGCTTCTACCCGAGAGGTGTTGTTAGGGCCTGAGTACATCCACATCGGATGATCGAGAGATTGAACAGGTTGGATGCGTCTGCTGAGAAACACTTCCAACAAATTCATGCCATCACGGACCAGTTGGACTACCCGATCGCCTAGCATAGACACCTCTCCCTTCTCTACTGGGGTCACAATCAGCGAAGAGGGTTGGCTAACTCGATGCATGGTGAAGGGGGGAAGACCGGTCGACTGACCAGGAGTCAGAACGTCTTGGCAATAGAACCAGGTCGACTGCCACCCCCTAACTAAATCGGGAAGAGTCATAGCTGGAAAAGTACTACTACCCCTCGTCTGAATTCCTAAGCCCCCACACATTTGGATCATGTGCGTCTTTTCGTCATTCGGATTTGCCTTCTTCACAGTCTGAGAGCGGCAAGTAAAAATGTGCTTGAACAAGCCCCAATGCGGTCGACAACCCAAGAAGTTTTCACATAGAGAGACGTATGCAGCGAGGTATGTGACTGTGTTGGGGGATAAGTGATGAAGTTGAGCACCAAAAAAGTTCAAGAAACCCCGAAAAAAAGGATGTGGAGGCAGACTGAAACCGCGGTCGACATGAGTGGCAAGGAGGACGCACTCACCCTCCTACGGCTGAGGCTCGGTCTCGTTCCCTGGTAACCTCCAAGACCCGTGGGCAATCAAGCCTCCACTGGCCAGATCCTCCAAGTCTTCCTTCTAGATCGTGGATCGAATCTAGTCCCGGATCCAACCAGGCGGCAAACTGGACCTTGACAACGACCCCCGACTCGTCTTTCTTGACCTTCACTGCCACCGCCTTCTTGTGCTCCAGAACTGCTGTCTTGTCCTTGATCATGGTGACGGAGTGCTCGTGGGCGAACGGAGACGATGAAGGTGGCGGAGAGCACGGTGGAGAAGCAGGGAAAGAAGGGGAGGATGGAGACGCACTGTGCTTTGCATCGGCCCAAGCGCTATTTATGAGCCCACTTCCAAGTGGCTAACGAGTGGGCCCGAGCGATCCAATCATATCCCGTGACAGGCGCTCGCCCAATACGTGGCGGAAAAGGTGGCACGAAGATCGAGGTGCCCTCATCTATCTACTCTATTTACTGCGGCGCGCTCCATCCCATGCGCTTCCCTGAAATTTCGAATCCCATGAGATCCGGGGACCGCAGGGGAACCAATCGCGCTGAAGATTTCGTACCATATCAACACTCAAAGTTTATCAGTTTAGTTCACTTGACGACCTCTAAATCGATCGAGGCAACTGAAATAAGATTGAAGCTCCAACATGATTCACAGACTCAGATGAAATACATCCGAAGTAGGGAATCGAGTCGGAATCAACTTCAGCTCTTTCTTCACTCGGACCGCTAATGACGATGACATGTACCTAGGGTAGGGTCATAGCCTGACCTAGACGCCTTACCCAAGGACACTGCCCTAGAGTCAAAGACATTCAAAATACAACAAAAGAAACCGACTGAGTTCACCAAGGAGTGCAATCCACTCGACTGTTGGGGAACATAGTAATAATTCAAAATTTTCCTATGTGTCACCAAGATCAATCTAGGAGATACTAGCAACGAGAAAGAGGGAGTGCATCTTCATACCCTTGAAGATCGCTAAGCGGAAGCGTTACAAGAACGCGGTTGATGGAGTCGTACTCGCTGCGATTCAAATCGCAGAAGATCCGATCCAAGCGCCGAACGGACGCCGCCTCCACGTTCAACACATGTGTAGCCCGGGGATGTCTCCTCCTCCTTGATCCAGCAAGGGGAGAGGAGAAGTTAAGGGAGAGCTCCGGCAGCATGACGACATGGTGGTGGAGCTTGTGGTTCTCCAGCAGGGCTTCACCAAGAACTACGGAGGAGGAGGAGGTGTTGGAGGAGGGAGGGGCTGCACCAGGGAAGGGGTGTGGCTGCCCTCTCTCTCCCTCACTATATAGAGGGGGAAGGGGGGAGGAGGAGGCACCCTAGGGTTTCCCTAGGGGAGGGGCGGCGGCCACAGGGGAAACCCTAGATGGGTTTGGGCGCCCCCACCCCTAGGAAACTTGCCCCCCAAGCTGGGAGGGGCAGTTGCCCTAGGGGATGCGCCCCCACCTCTCCAGGTTATGTGAGATGGGGTGGGAGGGGCGCACAGCCCCTTAGTGGGCCGGTGTGCCCCTCGCCTTGGCCCATAAGGCCCCCCAACGCTTGTCGGGACCTCCGAAACTCCTTTTGGTCACGCTGGTTGTCACCCGGTACTCCCAGAACAATTCCGGACTCCAATACCCTTCGTCCAAAATATCGATCTTCACCTCCGGACCATTCCAGTGTTCCTCGTCACATCCGGGATCTCATCCGGGACTCCGAATAACCTTTAGTAACCACATACTATTTCCCATAACAACTCTAGTGTCACCGAACCTTAAGTGTGTAGACCCTACGGGTTCGGGAACCATGCAGACATGACCGAGACACCTCTTTGACCAATAACCAACAACGGGATCTGGATACCCATGTTGGCTCCCACATGTTCCACAATGATCTCATCGGATGAACCACGATGTCGGGGATTCAATCAATCCCGTATACAATCCTCTTTGTCCATCGGTATGTTACTTGCCCGAGATTTGATCGTCGGTATCCCCATACCTCGTTCAATCTCGTTACCGGAAAGTATCTTTACTTGTTCTGTAACGCATGATCATGTGGCTAACTCCTTAGTCATATTGAGCTCATTATGATGATGCATTACCGAGTGGGCCCAGAGATACCTCTTTGTCACACGGAGTGAAAAATCCCAGTCTCGATTCGTGCCAACCCAACAGACACTTTCGGAGATACCTGTAGTGCACCTTTATAGTCACCCAGTTACTTTTGACGTTTGATACACCCAAAGCACTCCTACGATATCCGGGAGTTGCACAATCTCATGGTCTAAGGAAATGTTTCTTGACATTAGAAAAGCTCTAGCGAACGAACTACACGATCTTGTGCTATGCTTAGGATTGGGTCTTGTCCATCACATCATTCTCCTAATGATGTGATCCCGTTATCAACGACATCCAATGTCCATGGTCAGGAAACCACAACCATCTATTGATCAACGAGCTAGTCAACTAGAGGCTCAATAGGGACATGTTGTGGTCTATGTATTCACACATGTATTACGGTTTCCGGTTAATACAATTATAGCATGAACAATAGACAATTATTATGAACAAGGAAATATAATAATAACCATTTTATTATTGCATCTAGGGCATATTTCCAATAGTCTCCCACTTGCACTAGAGTCAATAATCTAGTTCACATCGCCATGTGATTAACACTCATAGTTCACATCGCCATGTGACTAACACCCAAAGAGTTTTCTAGAGTCAACAATCTAGTTCACATCACCATGTGATTAACACTCAATGAGTTCTAGGGTTTGGTCATGTTATGCTTGCGAGAGAGGTTTTAGTCAACGGGTCTGCAACATTCAGATCTGTGTGTTCTTCACAAATCTCTATTTCATATTGTAGATGTTGCTACTATGCTCCACTTGGAGCTATTACAAATGGTTGCTCCACTATACGTATGCGGTTTGCTACTCAGAGTTATCCGGATAGGTGTTAAAGCTTGCATCGACGTAACCCTTTACGCCGAACTCTTCATCACCTCCATAATCGAGAAACATTTCCTTATTCCTAAGGACAATTTTGACCACATTCCAATGATCCACTCCTGGATTACTCTTATACCCCCTTACCAGACACGTGGCAAGGCACATCGCGGTACACAGCATGGCATATCGTATAGAGCCTATGGCTAAGGCATAGGGGATGACTTTCGTCCTTTCTCTTTCTTCTGCCGTGGTCGAGCTTCAAGTCTTAACTTCACACCTTACAACTCAGGCAAGAACACCTTCTTTGATTGATCCATCTTGAACTCCTTCAAGACCATGTGAAGGTATGTGCTCTGTGAAAGTCTTATCAGGTGTCTTGATCTATCTCTATAGATCTTGATACCCGATATGTAAACAGTTTTGCCCAGGTCTTCCTTTGAAAGACTCCATTCAAACAACCCTTTATGCTTTGCAGAAATTCCACATCATTTCCGATCATCAATATGTCATCCACATATACTTATCAAAAATGTTGTAGTGCTCCCACTCACTTTCATGCAAATACAAGTTTATTGCAAACTTTGTATAAACCCAAAAGCTTTGATCACCTCATCAAAGCGTATGTTCCAACTCCGAGATGCTTGCTCCAGTCCACAGAAGGATCGCTGGAGTTTGCATACCTTTTAGCATCCTTAGGATCGACAAAACCTTCTGGTTGTATCACATACAACCTTTCCTCATGGAAACCATCAAGGGAACTTTGTTTTGACATTCATCTGCCAGATTTCGTAAATGAAAATGCAGCAACTGCTAACATAATTCTAACAGACTTTAGCATCACTATGATTGAGAAAGTCTCATCACAGTTAACTCCTTGAACTTGTCAGAAACTTCTTTGAGACAAGTCGAGCTTCATAAATGGTGATATTACCATCAACGTCTATCTTCTTCTTCTTAAAGATCCATTTATTCTCAATGGCTTGCCGATCATCAGGAAAGTCCACCAAAGTCCATACTTTGTTCTTATACATGGATCCTATCTCGGATTTCATGGATCCTAGCCATTTGTTGGAATCAGGGCCCACCATAGCTTCTCCATAGCTCATAGGTTCAGCGTTGTCCAACAACATGACCTTTAAGACAGGGTTACCACTCAGAAGTTGCATACACCCTTGTCGACCTACGAGGTTCGATACTAACTTGATTTGAAGCTCCATGATCATCATCATTAGCTTTCGCTTCAACTGACGTAGGTGCCACAGAAACATCTTTCTGTGCTGCGCAACTCTCTGGTTGAAGTGAAGGTTCAACAACCTCATCAAGTTCTATCTTCCTCCCACTCAATTATTTCGAGAGAAACTCTTTCTCGAGAAAGGACATGTTCTTAGTGACAAACACTTTGCCCTCAGATCTGAGATAGAAGGTATACCCAATTGTCTTCTTTGGGTATTCTATGGAGACACAATTGTCCGCTTTGGGTTCGAGCTTTTCTGGTTGAAGCCTTTCAACATAAGCATCGCAGTCCCAAACTTTAAGAAACGACAACGTAGGTTTCTTGCCAAACCAAAGTTCACACAGTGTCATCTCCACGGACTTAGATGGTGCCCTATTTAAAGTGAATGTAATTGTCTATAATGCATAACCCCAAAATGATAGCGGTAGATCGGTAAGAGACATCATAGATCGCACCATATCTAATAGGGTGCGATTACGACGTTCGGACACACCATTACGCTATGGTGTTCTAGGTGGCGTCAACTGTGAAACGATTCCACCTTGTCTTTAGTGATTGCCAAACTCATAACTCAGATACTCTCCAATTGATCAGATCATAGGAACTTGATCTTCTTGTTATGATGATTCTCAACTTCACTCTGAAATTGCTAGAATTTTTCAAACGTTTCAGACTTATGTTTCATTAAGTAAATATACCCATATCTACTCAATTCATCGGTGAAGGTGAGAAAATAACGATATCCACTGCGTGCGTCAACACTCATCGGACCGCACACATCAGCATGTGTGATTTCCAACAAGTCACTTGCCCGTTCCATTGTTCCAGAAAACGGGGTTTTAGTCATCTTGCCCATGAGGCATCACTACTAGGGAAAACCCTAGTAGTAGCGCGGGTTTTGAGGCTAGCAGCAGCGCGGGCTGATGTCTACTACACAACCTTCTTCTTGTAGACGTTGTTGGGCCTCCAAGTGCAAAGGTTTGTAGGACAGTAGCAAATTTCCCTCAAGTGGATGACCTAAGGTTTATCAATCCGTGGGAGGCGTAGGATGAAGATGCTCTCTCTCGAGCAACCCTGCAACCAAATAACAAAGAGTCTCTTGTGTCCCCAACACACCCAATACAATGGTAAACTGTATAGGTGCACTAGTCTGGCGAAGAGAGGGTGGTACAAGTGGTATATGGATAGTAGATAAAGGTATTTGTAATCAGACATTATAAAAACAGCAAGGTAACTAATGATAAAAGTGAGCGTAAACAGTATTGCAATGTGTTGAAACAAGGCCTAGGGTTCATACTTTCACTAGTGTAAGTTCCCTCAACAATACTAACATAATTGATTGGATCACATCACTATCCCTCAACATGCAACAAAGAGTCACTCCAAAGTCACTAATAGCGGAGAACGAACGAAGAGATTATGGTAGGGTACGAAACCACCTCAAAGTTATTCTTTCCAATCAATCCGTTGGGCTATTCCTATAAGTGTCACAAACAACCCTAGAGTTCGTACTAGAATAAC
>NW_024119680.1:0-13229 GCF_003073215.2 Triticum urartu
CGGGGAGCGGGGCCGTGACGCCCGGCGCAGAGGCGATGGTGGTGGAGGAGTTGGCGGGCAGCGGTGGTGGTGGCGGTGGAATTGGCGGAGACAAGGTCGAAACCCGGTTACCTGATACCAAATTGGTAGGACTAGGGTTCCTACCGGCTCTACTTCGTAGGTTATACGGGCAGAACAGCGAGGGTTGGGGGCGAGGGCGGCGGCTCCGGCGCGTGGGCGCCGTCGCGAGGAAGAAAAAGGCGGCGCGGCTAGGGCAAGGTGCGGCTAGGGTTTTCGGCTCCTCTGGAGCCGGGCAATAGGATAGAACTATCTTTATTGCTTAATTCCAAAAGGTATCTTACAATCTAATATTTATAACCTGAAAACGACTAGCCTAAGATAACTTGTGGGCCAAGCCCTTAATCTACTGCCCAGCGGGCCTCCTCCGGTTGTATTGTAAACCGGTCATAACACTTCGAAGTATTCTTTTATATGGAACTGTACGGCTATATGTGAAGTTGATTTCATTCATACTCTATTCTTGACTGGACCAAAATATCGTCTAGAAAAAGACTGGACCAAAATATCGTCAAGAAGGCTCTAGCACAGCTCTTCTCCCCTGCTTTTCAGTGGCAGCACCATCGCATGCGCTCGTCGCTGGCTCGGCTGCGTACCACCGCCAACCATAGCTTCAGCGGATGGAAGATGTATGCCGCAGCGTCTCTCCCGATCTCTTTTTCCGAATGGATTTGAGGGAGCCTTCAGCCCTTCACAGGTAAAATCCCTAATTTTTGTGCATCTCACATGAGGTCAATGTCATCCCAGATTAGAAATTGTTGGGTAAACTCTCCATGCCACAACCACGCTCAAGATTTAGTAAAGAAGATATTTAAATCTCCTTGCTGCAGGAACTTTTTCTTGGATCTGCTACAAAATAGAATTGGGGACTATTCATTAGAGGGATTAGAGTTGGTATCGTGATCTTCTGGAAGTATGTGGTATGAGAGAGATGATGTTATATTCAGTAGAGTTGATATCCATTGCCAAATGAAAAAGGTACGATCTGTATTTTTTTCTCTCAGAAATTACTTCTAAGTTTATATAAATATTAATGTAGAAAGAACTTATGTGTACAAACATGATAGAGTTAGTTCACGGATACAGAACTGATGAACAGAAATTTATATATTTTATTGAAAGATTAAAGATCCATATGTACGCATACATTTATTCACTCGAGGAGGCTAATGCCTATGTTTTTAGAGAGACAAATTGACGAGATTTGGGGAATCGGAAACTATTTGTGAGAGAGATGTGAGTGTTAGATTGTGAGAGATTAGTAATGGCTATTTAGGGGAATTAATTTGTGAACTTTCTATAGAACGTTTTTTAAAAGATTTGGATTTTGAGATTAACCGTGAATATATTTTAGTTGTGGGTCGTGGCTATAATGTGGGAGATTGCGAAAAGCTTATTGTAGGTGGAATCCATTAGTGATTTCATTGTTTCATCTGCTGCGATATTTTTTGTGTTAAAAATATTCAAGGATAAATAACTAATTTTAAATTTAATATTTTACAGAAAGATCAAACATATATATCTATGGATTAATAATTATTTAAAAATTTAACATGCCAACCAAGTAAATGTGTTGTTCAAAATGTATGGTAAGGTTGTCTGTGACTCTATGTAATTATACATGAATTGTCTAATGACTTGAGGAACTGCACTATCAATTAAAAAATCTCTTTGTAAACAATATTCTTTGCGACATCTTCGGTTGGACACTCTTCGTCATCGATCAGCACCTTCAATCCTTCCTTGTTTGTCACTCTTGATAGTGCCACATATAGTTGTCCATGGCAGAACACTTGCTTAGGCAAATATATGCCTACCTTGTTTAAGGACTGACCTTGGCTCTTGTTTATTGTCATTGCGAAGCACACTGATAATGGATATTGCCTTGAACTGATGGAAAGAGCTAGTGAAATCCACATATACTGTAACACCACATATAGTTGTCCATGGCAGAACACTTGCTTAGGCAAATATATGCCTACCTTGTTTAAGGACTGACCTTGGCTCTTGTTTATTGTCATTGCAAAGCACACTGATAATGGATATTGCCTTCTTTTCAGCACGAATGGCCATTTTGAGTCGCTTGGTGACATGATGATTCGAGGTATGTATACCTTATCGCCGACATGTGTTCCTGTGATTATTTGTGTCTCGATGTATTTGTTTCCAAGTTGTGTAATTGTCATTCTTGTACCGTTGCATAAGCCTACTGCTTGGTTGATGTTGCGTAGGAGCATGACCGATAAACCTACCTTCAGTTTTAACTTATGGTCTGGTATTCCTGGGGACGTTAAGGTGTTGAGGAGCTCAGTAGGCTGCATGTTCATCATGATGTTGGTATTTGTCGTTGCCTTGCACACTGTGTCCAGGCTTAGGTATGTCACCTCTTCACCTTGTATTTGGCTCATTATGTGGTCATTTATCTCCTTGACTGTATCATTTCTTGGACATAGTATTGCTCTTTCTTCTAGGTAATCCCACTCACGGTATTTTTGCAGCAAATTTGGGTATATGCTTTTGACGATTTGTTCTTTACGATTTTCTCCTTTCTCTAGCAGTAGGTCTTTTGGTATTTTTATCCAATCCTCTCCTTCATCTGATGTTGTTTTGCCATCGCCAATCTGTAGTATCCACTCTGCAAATTCAGCGACCTTTTGCTTTTGTATTGGATCATCTGACAAACACTTCAGCCGCATGTTTTGTGTTAACTCAAATATTTCAAAGTGTTTCCACAGATATGACCTTTTGATTGAAGCATTTACTATCTGCTCTCTCCTTCCTTTGGTTATAACTGGCAGGATTTGTCTGAAGTCGCCTCCTAGTATAACTGTCATTCCACCAAATGGCTTTTCATCGCTGTTTTCATTAGTGAACCTTAGAATATCTCTCAGGCTTTTGTCTAGTGCCTCGAAGCAGTGTTTGTTTGCCATAGGAGCCTCGTCCCACAATATAAGTGATGTCTTCTTTAGCAGTTCAGCCAAATGCAAGCCTTGTTTTATTTCACACATTGATTCTTCAGTGATATTAAGTGGAATACGGAACCTTGAGTGTGATGTTCTTCCACCTTGGAGAAGCAATGCTGCAATGCCACATGATGCTACCGCAAGCACTACCTTCCCCTCTGATCTTAGCTTTGTCGTTATTGCTTTCCATAGATAGGTTTTTCCTGTGCCACCGTAGCCTTCGACAAATATCTGCTTTCCTAGGCCTTTGTCGACTGACTCCATTATTGCATCATAGGCCTTTTTCTGGTCTTGGTTAAGATTGTTTAGTATGATTTTGTGCTCATCCTTGAGTTTGTCCATGTCGTAGTTGACCTCTTCGTTTATTAGTCTGTTCCCAAGTTCTTCTAGCTCTGCGGCATTTGGTAGTTCTATGTCTGGATAGTCCTTTAGTGACTTTCCTACTTGCCTCATCAGTTTTTCTATCTCAATCAGACCATACGCTTTCTTCTGTGTGTTTGTAAGCCAAAGTGTTGGAAAGTTTAGAATAGTCCTTCTTTTGTATTGCATATCTTCACACAACGCCTCCCATGTTGAATCCCACAATACCTTTGGGTTTGTGACTTCGCAATGGGACAATATGGTGGTGAATAACTGACGCAGTTGTGTTCCGGAAGCCCAACTTGATGCTTCATTGATACAGTCAATCCACTCGGTGTCATCATCGAGAAATCCGAGGGCTTGGCATGCTGATTTGTATGTTGGGTGAATGACTCCATCAACGGTCCTAATGTCCTCAAATGATGTGCATCCTTTCTTGGTGTTTAGAAGCATCCTCGTATGATATCTCTCGCCACTTGCGGGATGTGCATAGTAGATTCTTCCAATTGCGTAGTCCTTTTTTCGCTTCTGCCAACATTTTGTTTCGCTTTTCCATACAAACTTTGTAGGGAATTCTGCGTAAGTCAATCCTTTTCCTAGATCATATATTTTATTTGCCTCCATCCACTGAGTGAACTTGGTGATTTTAGATCCGTCCCTTGTTACTATCTTTTCAAGATCAGTGGAGTCTGGAAAAACGACTTGTTGCTCATTTTCAAGATGGAAAGGTAGCCTCTCAACTGCTGGATCGCGATACTGAAGATCAAACTGAAATATCCTCCAGCATGCTTCTAATGTTGATATGTATCTCATCTCTAGGTATTTCTTGATCTCGTCAGTTTCGTTTGCCGTGCAACTTTCCTTGAGCAAGGCTGTAACATGGTCGTCATCTTTATGGATATACTTAAATAGGTACTTGATTGATCTGGACCTATTGCACCACTCAACATTTATGTGAGCTTGATACTTGACCAGAAGGTTCCGGTTGTATGGCACGACAAATCTGTTGTTGAGCATCACCCCTCCCTTTTTGATCTGCCTTCCATCATCCCTCCTTTTATATACTGGAAATCTGTCCTTGTCAATGGTAGTGCTGACATTGTATCTTTTTGGGAAATGCTTGGTGCATCTATGGTCCACCATGCATGGTGAGTTTTTCTTAGCCTCTCCGCACGGGCCATGCATCATGAAGTTCTCAACAGCTTCAAATGCCTCTGGATCCTCATCCTTGTTTGGGATCTCAGCGCTTATTATTTTGTCGATTTGCGATGGTTCCGGGTACTTGTCTTTGTCCTTCAAAAATATTAGTATGTGCGCATGCAGGAGTCCTCTCTTCTGGAATTCTATTGTGTAGATGACTGCAGTTGATTAATAGTTTGTCAGATTTAGCTTAAATTGGAATGCATGTTACTAAAGAGCTAGAATCTGACGGAGTATAAGATGATGCATGTTTCTAAAGAGCAACAGTCTGACGGACTATAAGATGATGCAAGAAAGAGTAAAGATTGATAGTCAATTGGACTTACTTGCAACTGTTTCTGCAAAGTATTTCTTTTCTTTTATGTCTCTCATTAGCTCCTTTAGTTTGATCATAAATACTCTGTCCACAATGTCTGGCCGATCGGCTGGCTTTTGGCCACCTCCCGCTTTACCTAGCATGTATTGGATCTCAGGCCACTTTGCATTGCATGTGAATGTTATAAATAGGTCTGGGTATCCAGCCCAACGGCATATTGCAAAGTCATCTTGCAAATATTGTGCCTTGTTTCTTCTACCACCTGTAAAAGATGAAAGCACAATTATCCTCTTTCCAACTTGCTCTGTTCTTGTGTCCCCTCGCTCAATCGCATCCTGCAATCCACTGTAAAGTTCAGTTTGTAGCTTTCCTTGATTGTGTCGGATCCAGTTTAGTCTATTTTGCTCAATACATGTGTATACATCCACCCAAAATTGCAGTGACAAATGCCCGGACTTGAGTAGTAACATTCCTTGATCAGGACGTTGCTGTAGGTAGAATGCATAGTAGTCCAACAACGTTACGTATTTCCTGCTGTTTGTACCTCCTTTTGTTTTCTTGCAGGGTATCTCAAGTTTAAAACCATCTTCTCCATATGGGAACAACAACGGATATTGCATGGACATGAATTTAGGGTGGATCTCTGATATCCTTTGCGGCTCCATATTTTTGTACTCAACAACAATGTCACGTCCTTCACTCTCTTCGGTTGGATCTCTTACTACCAACGCTGCAACTTCAGATGCGGATGGAAGGTTGTGTGTTCCGTTCCTTTTGCCTAGTATCCGAAGTGTGTAATCATGGTAGTCTCCTTCTTGGAATCTATCTCTTGCCATTCTGAAGGTTTTTGCGAGGATGTTGTTGTCGTCGAGCATTATTTTCAGTTCTTTGACGATGTTGGGGTCCACTGTTGATTTTTTATCATTGCATCTTGACGCACTTATCCTGTTTTCCACCTCATTTTCGGTATTATAGATGTATAGCTGTGCAAACCGAGGTTTGTCTGTACCTTGAGGCAAAAGAGTTCCGATATGGTGGTAGTTTTGTCCATGCAAACGAAAAACATAAGGTCCTTTGCGAGTGTTTATTTCCTTGTCCACAGCTCCTCCCATCGATGTGAATGAAAACATTGAGTTGTATGACCTTATATTTTCTTTGAAGTTTACCGAATCCTGCCCTTCACTTCTTAAGAGGTTTCTAAGGTATGGTGGAGGTTCTCTTAGTGGCGGCAGATCGATTTTCCCTTGTTTGCAGCATATTCCAAAAGAGGGTGCCGTAGTTCCTTTGTTTGAATTTAATCTTTCTTCACACCATAGCAATGCTTTGCAATATTGGCATTTGTATGTTGGCCTTCCGAAGTTCCATGGCTTGCTATTAGCACTTGTCGAGGTTCTGGTTCTGTTGTTGTCTCCAACATTGACTCTAGTGTTGTTTTTGTTGGTTTCGCTTTTGGCGCGCTTCAATTCCCTATCTTCTTCAGCATTAGCCTTTCTCAATCATTTAGGAGCCTCTGTGTACGCATTTCTTCTTCCCTCTGCAGTCCTTGTCCGCTTTGTACTCCTTGAGTTTAGAGGTTGTTCTTTCTTTCTTTTTGTCTGGTGAGCTGCTGGGTCTAACGTATGTTGGACTCTCATATCTGCAAATGTGATTTCGTCAGTGCGTATAGTTTCCTTAACATAGTATCATGTAATATGATTTATTTTGTAATCCCTCCGTAAAGAAATATAAGAGCGTTTAGATTACTAAAGTAGTGATCTAAACACTCTTATATCTCTACAGAGAGAGTACTTAATAGTGTTTTGCTTTTGCAGGCATGCAAGTGCATTTGGTGATGACTACTAATGGACGTTGTCACATACAGTACATCTGGAGATTAATGTTGTTTATCTGGTAGGGAACTAAAAATCAATAATTGTTCAACCATGTTGCTCTTTTTGTAGCTTTCACATTATTATCATGGTAGTGTTAGGATGCATGAAAAAAAGAGCTTTATAGTTCAGTATGAGAAGAGTTTTGACGCAATGTTGAGCTGAGATCAAAATGCAGGCACACACATGAAGAATTGCATCGGGATATTACCTGAGGCTGATGGTGCTGATGTTGTGTCTTCAGTTCGTTGGACGTTTCTTTGTGCCTGTGATCGTTTGGGTGTCGCCGGCGTATATTGGATGCAAGTTGCTGGAGTTGTTGCCATACCTTCAATTTGTCGGCCGTCTCGTGTGTTTGATCTTCCCGACATCATGAAAAAGTAGCTATTGAGAAAGTGCATCATGGGTCATTTATGAATGTATGTCTTGTAAAATTATGGTTGAATGATGTTTATGTGATATAAGCAGAGGGATGAGTGTATGTGACCATACCTCTTGTTTGTTTTCTGAGACTATGATCTAGCAATTTGACTAATGTAGATCACCTGAGGAGAAAGTTTTTGTGAGAATATGTTGGCTGATAAGGAAGCTAAAATAATGCACAGATTAAAGAGAGAAAATATATAATACCCTGGAACCTTTGCCTGCTTAGTCGTCGAGTTGCTTCGAATTTGAGAAGACGGATCAGTCGGCGATGAGGCTTGTTGTGCTAGTAGGACGTGATATGATGCACTTTATATAATGATATGGTTAGATGTTTTCCTAGACGTGTAGGATTAGGAATCATGTAGTGAGTCAAAATCGGACAGTACAATACGGATTGTCTTTTAAGGAAATTTAGCTTGAATAAATAGTAGCTTTTTTTGAGCAACATCGGATAGTACAATACGGATTGTCTTTAAAGGAAATTTAGCTTGAATAAATAGTAGCTTTTTTTGAGCAACGACTAATAGTTAGTCCTACACCAGCAACTTCTGATTAATGAGCTAATTTGGGCTGGTGCTTGGCTGTCAGAAAGCTGTCTAGCTCCCCTAAAAATGTACTGTATTTTATTCGCACTTCAACTCTCCTGCTGCAGTGCTGTCCAAATAAAATAAAATAAAATTCCTGCTACGCCGCTTATTATCTTCTCACACTTCGTATCAATGGACTATTCCTCTTCCGCACAGTTCCTTTTAAAAAGATATTCTTTGGATGAGCAAATTGCTTACGATTAGCTTCCGTTGACCTGCTGGGCTAAGATTCTCACTGGATCCGCTCTTGCGCCAAGGAGGGCATGCGGTGGCGCGGCCGCCGCACGGAAACGCCGGCACAAGCGAGCTTTCGCCTTTCGCGAGGTGAACCAAGTAGCTAGTAACCTGCGTGGAGCAGCGCCGCGCAGCAGGCACTAAGGAGCGGAACCTGTGTGCATCAGTGCCGCAAGTAGCAGCGCAGGTTTGGCCTTCAACTATCTTGCCTAGTCAGTACTTAGTTCAGCTAGGTATGCGTCTGGCCCAAATACATTTTGTCTGCAAAATAATTTTGGTCGGATCTTTTGAGGGTTAGTGAGAAAAAAATAAGCGGCCTCCTTTGGTTTAGAGGAATTTCATAGGAATTCTAGAGGATAGGATTCTTATACGATTTTTTCCTTTAGAGCCTTTTGGTTCATAGGAATGGATTCCTATTCCTCCATAGGATTGGTTCCTATCCTCCACATTTCATAGGAAAATAAAAAAGAGCCTAGACTCAATGGAAAAATTCCTTTGATGTCAACCAAATGACATCTTGTTTCCTATTCCTACTCATAGGATTTGAGATACATGTCATCTCATTTCCTACAAGATTTCTATTCCTATGATAATCCTATCCTATGAACCAAAAGAGGCCAAGTCTGTGAGTCCCCATCCATATGCTTGTTCGTGATGTAAATATACGCCCCGGATAAAAGCTCAATCCATCTTTCTGTCGTTTTAAATTTCATTGTGGCTTCATATGGAACAATTCAGAGTCGATGATTTTGATTACTTTTTTCATAGTATTCCAGGGTTTGGAGGAATTTCATAGGAATTCTAGAGGATAGGATTTCTTATAGGATTTTTTCCTTTAGAGCCCTTTGGTTCATAAGAATGGATTCTTATTCCTACATAGGATTGGTTCCTATCCTCCACATTTTATAGGAAAATAAAAATGAGCCTAGACTCAATGGAAAATTTTCTTTGGTGTCAACCAAATGACATCTCGTTTCCTATTCCTACTCATAGGATTTGAGATACATGTCATCTCATTTCCTACAAAATTCCTATTCCTACGATAATCCTATCCTATGAACCAAAAGAGGCCTCAATCTTTTCAAATACAGTTGAGCATTTTTGTTCTCATATATTCTAGGCCATGCTAGTACATTGTAGTTCTAGCAAATGTTGCAGGCACATTAGAGCTTTGACCAACCACACAAATGCCATGCTAAATTGATTAAGATCAAAGGAATGTACTGGTCATTCTCTCTTTTGAATAGTATACAATACTTGAATTGTTTGAAAACAAAATGTCATATTTTTCATACATATTGATCATATATAAAAACACACTAAATATTTCAGTCCTCGGATACATTAAAATAATAAATATAGGATAAAGTACTGTCCCAAAAAATTTCTGGAAAAGGTCCTTCCTCTCTTGGGTGTTGTTTGGTGTACTTGATCTTTGAGTTGACGATTACATCGTCTTGATGCTATTAGTCTTCTTGGTCAAACTTCGTGTCATCCTTGTGGAGCCTTCATGTTCAACTTTTGTCTTCTTGTTTTTTGCATGAACACTTCAGGTGCTTTTGGGCGCTGCCTTTTCTAATTTTCCAGATATACTGTTTTCCACTTCTTCATCTTCTGAGTCTGATAATACAACAGATCTTCGCCTCCTTTTCCCACCATCAACACTCGTTGATGATTTTTGATGTTGATGCTCCTTCTGATGTACTGTACTCCCATTGCTTTTATCTTCTGGCTCCTCTTTCACAGGGACCAACTCACATATGTTTTTGCTAAGTTCACACTTGCTGATTTGTACCTGCAAAAATCACATAAATGGATGAATTAAGAGATGAATTTATGTAAAGAAAAGCTTGTACAGTGAAGTATTCAATCACCTTTTTGACTGGCTCATTCGGTTTCTTTGTTTCTCGTTTTAACATGTTGTCCACTTCATCATCCATCAAATCCTGTTGAGCACAATGGATCGAGAATTGTAAATACTTGCTTCAATAGTTCCATATAAAAGAGTATAATAATTGGTGTTTAAATAGATTTGATAGTTTAATAGACCACTACCTCTTCAGCTTTATCCTCTAAGTATCGCTTCTCAAGCTTCTCATCAGGCACAAATATTTTCTTTACTGCATAGTTCTGCATGCCTAGAGTGAGGTTCTTATTGTTGAGTTTGAATCGAAAGATAAGTCTTTGTCCACATAATTCTTGTATAATCTTGGGACTTCTTCAGATTTTCCATCTAAGGAATCCAACAAGAATGAGACTGATGTATTGAGCATTCTTTCAGCCTCTTCATCAAATAAAGTGCAACTTGTAGTAGCAGTGCGATCACTAATTTGAAGCCGAATACGATACCTAGAATCACATTTCATTAGTGTAACACAAATGTGATAGTACATAATGATGGTCAAATCAAGAGAATATGCTTACCTAGGTGTTAAACCTTCTGGATACGTATCACAATTCTTGCAATAATAATTATGTGATTCTTTTGTAGCAATTTTGTTGCAAACATCACATGACATGTACCACCATTGAATATTTTCTTGTAACTGATCAATTGTAGCTATTGTTGTGAACACAAAGTCCTGAAAGTTGATGAAGAAAATATAGCTCTTTAAAGAATATGTGGTCACTCATACAAATATGTCAAATACATCTGTAGGTATTGGAGGCTTCTACAATATCATGTCTTAGAAGAGTTTTGATTCATTACCTCATCTGTTGGATTATCGTGCCTAATTCCAGTAAGTTCTTTTAAGGTTATCATTCTGTAAAACATTTGATCTTCTAGTGCCCCTTGAGTACTTTTATCTATCTCCATCATTTTTGGTAAAGTTTCTTCGGTGGAGTGGCTATAAAAAAAGTTAGTAAATGAAGATATATTATGAAATTCTATATGACCAGAACCTACAAATTGTGCTTAATACCTGCCACGAAGTTCCCAAGTCTCGGGTATATCTAGATTCGTATATAATCTTCTGGCGCTAGTTGACTTTAGGCACAAACCTATTTAATGAACAATAAATCAGTTAGATTTATTATTTTGGTATGGAAAAAGACATGTAAACAGATTCAACTTACCATTGAATTTTTGCACCATTGTTGAGGTAACAATAATAATTATTTGATTGCCAATTACATCCTCACTTAAATGATGAGCTAATCTTCCCCATAATGATACTCTGATTCTATCACCCCTGAATAATTCATTCCAAAGTAATTAATGGTAATAATAATATAAGTGGAAGAAAACAGCCTTTACCCTTTAGTGAAAAGTTGATACATGGATATACACTTACTCTGGCATTAGAATTTCAATCTGACGTACATCTGCAGGTGTTTTCTTCTTTGTTATCCTTGATTCTATTGGCTTAACCTTGGTAAGTAACCAAATGACATCTGCAAATTGGAAGATTAAAGACTTCAAAAATTAGAAAGTTATTCATTTGAGTTTATTAATACAACCACCAAGAAATGACATCAAATTTAAATTGTCCACTTGGAAGTAAGAATATGACTGTCAACATACCTGAGCATTGTTGGTCTTTTTCTAGACGTTCTTGTAGGGTATCTTTGCTAGCAAACTCAAAGTAGTAATCTGGAAAATTATCCGATGAACCTTTCATCTCCTTTAATTTTGTGTTGTATAAAAAATTAATTTTAATTTCATTGCTGACTGGTCGATATTTTGTCGAATCTACAACTTTAAAATTGCTAAAAGCATATATAGAACCCTCATTGACCTTTGCTCTGTAAGTGTCTATTAGATTCTTCCAAATAGTAGCATGAACTGTATGGCCCTTCAAAATTCAATGAAAGAAAACTTTAGTAGTAATTTTAACAATAAAACAATCACCATTGTTAATTATGTGAAGAAAATACCTGCTCATCCATCAAGATCATATCGATGCTTATAAGTTCATCAGTCGAAGGATTGATCGAGTCCCACATTCTCATTACTTTGGCTTTAATATTCCATGCCTGTCCTCTTGTGGTTAACTCACTCGACTTCGTGTACGCCATGGAGATGTTGCCTTGAAAACAATTTTAGAAGGAGTGGTTCATATGGTAATGCAATAATGAAATTTGGTTAGAAAGAAGTGTTCTAACTAATGGTTAATGGACAGGAAAACATGGTGTTCATAAGGAGGTTGCAAAGACATGCAGGGATGGAAAGATGTAAACAGACCTCAAGATTTAAGCTATATATATTACCCAAACTTGATGTGTCTGTCGTTTCTTCTTCCGTCCTTCGATGTGCTGGGCGTCCCGACGTATGTCGCCCCTTCGATCTGTGTGGATATGTTGTTGTGTGGATCTCCCTTCAATGGGTGTTCTGGCATCTATTATTCCGTGGGTGTTCTGAGGTGTCTGCCCCAACCTTTATATTAGTCAAAGGTTGCTGAGTTTGAATTCTGTACGGATGACTTTTGCAATAGTATACGACCGTATCCTTGACTAATAGCAATCCGTTTCAGAGTCTTCCACGTGCAATAGTATATGTCCGTGTACACTTGCCTAATGTTACGTGCAATAGGATATGTCCGTTTCAGTTTTTTTTCAGGTGTAAAAAAATACACGTGCAATAGTACATGTCCGTGTGCACTTTCCTAATATCAACCCGTTTTAGATCTTTTCTAGAAAAAAAACAGTTTTAGATCTTCGCCGTTGATACATCTTAGCTTTTACAGTGCCAAATCATCACCCTTGGTTTTCTATCATTTTAATTATATAATAGATTATCTCTACTTGTGCAAACAGGGATCTTCTTTGAAGATACCATATATTTTAGTGGAACTGCACAAGAAGATGTTGGAAACATTAAACTAATCGAGGAGTATATAGTAAGCATGGCCACCACCGTAGATTGCAATAGATGGTTCCGGAGAATTGCTTCATCTGTATGCTCTACACAATAAGCCTCCGGACAAAGGTTGGTACTCACCCACGAATTTCATCCATATGATTGAGCTTTGTCATCTCGATTGGTGTTGTGCTACTGTTTAGATACTGTCATGAAAAAGTGGTATTGTCCTTGAGAAGTGCTTCATCTGTGTTGTTTTAAATATTTACTTTCCTTTTTTTCGAGCAAATAGTGATGCTAGCATTTAGTAGTCCTCTTGTCTTTGCACAACAGGATCATCTTCCTCTGAAGAAGAATATGGAGTACGTGAAGTGACTAGTTCTGATTATGCCAGGATGAAGAAGCCATGTCTATCTT
>NW_024119681.1:0-9432 GCF_003073215.2 Triticum urartu
AACGAGAGATCCAAGTATTGGACTCACTTGGTGAGAATGTCAAACGCAATGACCTTGCTACTACGGTAACTATCTATTTATTTTCTCATCTTAACATTTATTTTGTTTGACTTCATCCCTACCATCTCTCATATATATATGTATGTATGTATATATATAAAAGTTACTAGGGCTCGAGAAATGGCTGAAACTTGCAGAGCATAGTCCGGAGTTTATCAGAGGTCATAAGTGGCCTGATCTCAATGTTACAAAATGGACGGTTGTAGAGCAAATTCATGAGGCAATACAAACCGATGGGTAAGCACTTGTGATAATGGTTTGTTTTTAGATTCATTTGTGTGGCATTCTGAGGCATTATTTTATCATATTATAGCGCATCATGTGGATTGTTTATGCTAAACTATATGGAATACTGGTCATCACATGGACTGTCAGACCAGTTCACGCAGGTATTTCAGTTTTATACATTATCTCAAAAAAAATTATCAAAATATTTTCTAAATTGTTTTCATAATTTATTTGTAGGAGGATATGAAACATTTTCGGCAAAAATTAGCAATTATTTTGCTCGATTCAGAGCTTAATAAGTTAAAAGGATGTCCCGTGTACCATCAACCTCTTAGCGAAGAAACTTGTCTGCTCCATGCTAATTCTGATCTTGAGATCCTGGATAATCCATCTGACGTTGTCGAAGAGAAACGTCCCGCCCCAATCACTATCATTCCCACGGACCAACGCGAAATACTTGCCGGCCTCTGTAGCTACATCATGTCGATCAATGATGCTGGATGTTTGGAGTAAGTATCATGTATCAATATTTAATATGCGGATGTATATTATTGTTCTTCTTACCATCCAAATTACAGGAAGGTGTGGGTCCGGAGCTCCACACCCGATCCAATGAGCTTAAGTCTTAAGAAACTTCAGTGCATACTTAACATGGAGCAGCCCATGGACAATGATTGCTTCAACACCGCCGTGCTTATGCTGGCATGTGACGAGGGAGTATTGTTCACAGACCCTCCTATACACTACATGGATCTACGATTTTGTGTAAGTTACCGTAACTCTTCATCTTCATTCTATGTGCCATTAGTATCAACATGTTGAAACAATATTTTTTTTCTTCTACTTAGTCCATGCTGCTAGATTCAACACGAGGTCAGAAGTTTTGTGAGAAGGAAACTATCCAGACGTTGGCAACATTATTTGATAGCTGGCCTGGGATGGAGACCGACATCTCATCTTGCAATAAGGTAAATAAAATATTTTGACCATTGTTATCATGGTTTGTTTTTGTTTCTAATAGCTCCACTTGTAGATTTATCTTCCCTATGCATCCATCGGCCGATACATCCTGTACATCATCGACAAAGAGGCACATCGTCTACATATTATGGATCCTATTCAATCATCATTCACTGAAATTAAAAAGTTTTTGAAGAGATTTCTAAGAAGCACTCGAAATAAAGCTGCCTGGGTGGAATTCTGATATATCTAAATGGCATCGTTTGTTTCCGGCCGTTGTTCCAACGAGTATAGACGGGTAATGAATTCATAATAAGAATATTTACTTTTCGTATCATTATATTATTTATAATATTAATTGAAAGTTTTCCAGGAATGTGTCTGGCTATTTTGTTTTTCATTTTATGCTCTGGTGGAATGGTAAAGAATTGGTCAAGCCGGTTTGCGCGGTGAGTATTGTGGGTTACATGTTTTAAGACCTTTTCTGTGATTTTTTCATACTAACTACATTTATTTTTTCTGCAGGATGGGTATGAATTGAGGAAGCAATTTTTATTATACTTGCTAAAACATCGCGGGAATGAAGCTAGAGGAAACTTTCCTGATATTGTGAAAGAATTTCTTAAGCGCATCATCGAGATATTTTTTTGGTAATAGATGTTAAGTTGTAACATCACTCAGCTTGTTACATTGCAATAATGGACTTCAGTTTGTGTTATATTGTTTGTATGTGTGCATTTTAACATGTAACTCTGATAAACTATTTCAAGAGCCCGTGGCAACGCACGGGCACTCTACTAGTGTAGATAGGATCGCAGGGCGACGAAACGCTCGTGTGTCCATCGGGTTGTCTGACGCAGACCTTTCTTTTGGGTACCAAGATTTCAGGCCTTATTATTTCCCGTCCTTAGTTTGCAAAAGTGGAAAGTTTTTTTTCCTTTTATTCTTTGGAATGCTAGTGTGAGCTCTTGCGACGGCGTGGCACCTGGCGTGCCAACGTAGACCAGACCATATAGGATGATCTGCGCGCCTGGGTAGCTTGGCGCGGCGCAAGCGGATGCTGGTGGGAGCTCCTTTCACTGGCACGGTGCCTGGTGTTTGTGTTGCGGTCCAACAACGAATGTCATGCATATTAACAGTAATGATTTCATTGGCGTGCTTCCATAATACTGTGAGGTCACCTGGCTTCGAGTCGACAGGATCGACGCCCCGGACCAGCCGACTCAGGGCATGTACAATGGTGGCATATGGATACATATGCCTCATAATAAAAAGTAATTTGAAGCATCTATATTTATTTTTTTCCCCAATACAAGCTATAACTAGTGGGCCTAATTAAGAAATAAAAAATAAAGACTTACTACACATACATCTTTACTTTTCACTCCAACCTTTTTAATTTTTGTCACCGGATCATACATTTTTTTTCAAGCACCCGCCTCCTAAAAAGGATCCTGCTTTCCTATTCGAACCTACTTTACGTCATATCCGATCCTACATGGTATGCGAGGCATCTCCGTAAGGCTACTCATTGTGCATGCCCTCAGGAGGCCTTCGGCGTGTTGAAGTAGACCGGACCAGAGAGATGGCGGGCTGCGCGCATTCAAAAGTACTTCACGGACGACTTTTCCTGAACGACGCATGCACGATAGAGCTAATCCCACCGCGTGCTGCTGTCTAGACTCGCCCATGGATGGTGCGATGAGCATGTCGTGCAAGTTTCGGCTGGACAAGCATAGTCCGTGTAGCAACGCTCGCGCGCATTTACCATGCAGCGTTGCACGGCTGTCGCTGGCGCTCGACGTGGTCAGACGCTGACGCGGGCTCTGGTATGCTGATGTATACTGGACAAAGACGATGGGTTGTACGCATATCCACTGAGTAGCTTGGCGCGAACGCTTAATGCGCGGTCTCTCACGTGTTGTGGTAGATGTGATAATTTTTGGCAGCAATCGGACGTAGCAGCTAAAGATTCCAATAAAGGTCAGCAATTTTTTAACATTAAAAAGGCCCATATAAGACACTAATCCCTGGTTAATCTTGAGGCCTATGTATGAGATGGCAGGTGGTAGGAAGTTTAGTCCGACCTTGCTAGTTGAGGAGAGTTGAGACCCTTTTATAAGGGCGGCTCTACCATTTCCCATTGGAATCTTGGAAAGAGGAGTGGTACACGCGCGCTCCTCCGCCGCCGTCGCCCGCCTCGCGCGCGCGTTCCTGGGATTCATCGACTCCGTTCGTGGGTGTGCGACCCTTCTCGATGGTTCGCTTCTATGTTCTTATTCGTGGATTAGTCTAATTGAAAAAGTGCTAATAGTACACCCTCAATTCCAGAATGTAGTGCGGTCATGTTTATACCACTGAATTTGTATTTCGTTCTACCCCGCACTAACCTTACTTCTAGTTTATTTGGCTAAATCATAAGCAACACTATTAATTTCTTTTGAAGTATGTTCAAAAATAATATACGGGAATTCATAAGTATGATGATAAATATCATCAAAAACCGCCGTTGATACTTCATAATTGCGGGAGGCCCGATGACTTGACGTGGACTAGGACATCCAAAGGCGAAATGAACTATACTTATCGCTAGCGCTGGTCTTCTGTTAGGTGGTGTTTGGTTCTCTAGTCATAAACTTTTTCTAGTCCCAATTAAAAAGTCCCTAATCCCTAAAAAGTCCGTCCCTGTTTGTTTCAAGAGACTAAATAGTCCCTAGTCTTTTCCTAGAGATTATTAAATGACCATGTTGCCCCTAATATATAGAAAAATAACAATTAAACAACACCATGGGGTGGCGGGTCAATAGGTGCATGTAGCGGCATTGTTGGAAAAGTCCCAAAAAGTCCCAAAAAGACTCTCCTTAAGAGTCTTTTTCATTTAATCTCAAATGCCTAATTTAATCCCTAAAAAGTCTCTCGCGTTTGGTAAAAAAAGTCTTTAAAAGAGACTTTTTTTAGTTCCTACACAAAAAAATTCCTGAAAACAAACACGCCTTAATAATTGCGGGAGGCCCAATGACTTGACGTGGACTAGTAGGACATCCAAAGGGAAAATGAACTATACTTACCACTGGCGCTGGTCTTCTGTTAGTCAAGTGGTCGATACTTAATAATTGCGGGAGATCCGATGGCTTGACGCGGACTAGTAGGACATCCAAAGGGAAAATGAACTAGTACTACCACTAGCACTGGTCGTCTGTTATACTGGTCAAGTCGTCGATACTACATAATAATTGTGGGAAACGAACTAGTACTACCACTAGCGCTGGTCTTCTCTTGGTCAAGTCGTTGATACTTAATAATTGTAGGAGACCCGATGGCTTGACGTGGACTAGTAGGACATCCAAAGGGGAAATGAAGTACTACTGGTCTTCTGTTAGTCCCCGTCCTGTGTGGGTGCTTCCCGTTTGAAAAAAAAACGGACAAACCAGGCGGCCCAAAGGAATTTTGTTCGTTTTATGTTCGCTTTCGACCTATCCCTGACCCAAGTTTAGCCATTTTTGAGGTGAAATGGACAGCGCGTGGACGGGCGGGACGCGCGCGCTTGTCCTCCTCTGGCTCGCCCGTCGGTGGCACAAAGCACCACCTCGGTGCCCCATTTCGCGCCATTTCCTCCAAACCCTCCCCACGTCCCACCCACAACCCTCGCGTCTATGGTCGATGCCCCGTCGAATTCTGGCGGCCAGGCTGTCGTCCCACCCGGAAAGGTGAAGAAGAAGGTGGCCAAGGGTCTGAAGAAGCCGCGGTCGGAACTCACACCGGTGGAGATCGCAACGCTGGACACGGAATCGGCCAAGAGGAGGAACCGTAGGGCGGCCGCCAAGGGCAAGAATGCCGCGACCAAGTTTGTCGCAGAGCGCGCTGCGTTAGAGGCCGCACGACCAAGTTTGTCGCCGAGCACGCTCCGTTAGAGGCCGCGTGGCGCAAGGCCGACGTCGACGAGAAGGAGGACATCGTCAACAGAGCACACACCCTCCTCTTGCTTGGGATTTACCGTCCGGCGGGTTTCTCAGCAGCACCCGTCGACCCGAGGAGCACAGGCTCGTCGGGTGCTAGGCGTCCGCACTGCCCCTCGCCGACGTCGTGGACCACGCCTTTGTCGCCCGGTTTTCCTCCGCCAAGGTACGAAGTCCAGACCCGTTTCTCGGGGTCGCCAGACGTTGGCACGATCGCGCCGTCCACCACGCGCCCCTGGCCGTCATCGACCTCAACGTCACGCGGGGGTCCAGCAGCGGTGGTCGGTCGTCCGTCGAGATGCAAAGAAATCAAGCACGACCGCCGTCTACGGGCACCATGCCGTCGCCCCGCGTCCTGTTCAACGAAATGCCAACACCAACGCCAACGGTCGACGACCCCTTCTACAACCAGTTCACGGAGAATGTCATCTACGAGGGTGGGCAAGGCGGTACCTACGATCCCGAGGAGACCCAAAGTCAGGATGGCTACGACCAGTACGTTGCTGATGAAGACATTGAGGCCCACGATCATGCTGGCTATGACCATGGTGACTCGTGGCATGAAGATGATGACATCTATTACGAAGGTGATGGTGATGAAGAAGAGGAAGGCATTGATATTGGGGGCGAGCTCACCCAAAGAGCGGAAGCACAAAAGAGGAAGAAGAGCACTCGTACGGGATCATACTCACAAGAGGAGGACAAGTTGATTTGCCAAAGTTGGATGGAGTTTGGCCAAGATCCGAGGACCGGTGCGCAACAAAAGGGACTTGTTTTTTGGACAAGAGTTCACAAAACATTCCATGAAAGAAAGTGTTGTTTGCGCCCTACCAATTTACGAGCGACCGTGGCATCACCTTGATTCAAAAGAGGTGGTTGTTCATCCAACAAGAATGCAACAAGTATTGTGCCGCACTTGAGAGCGTTGAAGCACGTCCCATGAGTGGTCTCGTCATTGGGGACATGGTATGCTCTCTTATCTTCGTTGCTACGGCCATGAGACTTCGGCCTTCTATAAGTTTGCATGTTCAATAGTTGTTGATCGTGTAGGTATTTCAATCTTTGGAAGCATTCAAGGCCCATCACAATGACAAGCCATTCACTCTTACACATTGTTGGACGCTCATCAACAATTGCCCTAAGTTCAAAGATCAATACCGTGAACTTCAAAGGAAGAGTGGCAAGAAGACGTCCGCGTTGGCCGGAGGTGGAGATGGTGAGGCGTTGACGAGGCCAAGGGGCATGATCAACTCCAAGATGGACGACATACGTTATGCGTCATCCATGGCCTTGCATGAGACTTTGCACGACATGATGTCTCAAAAGAATGTGAGAGACGAGAAAAAGCAACAAAGCAAGGACGAGCAAATGAAGCAATACCTAGAGCTTCAAACGAAGAAGCTTGAGATGGAGGAGGCGGCCAAGAAGAGGAAGATCGACATGGAGGAGGTGTCCCAGCAAAGGCATCTCGACATCGAGGCCGCCAATGTCACGGCCAGGCAGAGGCAGCTCGACATCGAGGCCACCAATGCCGCAACCAAAGCAAAGGAGGTGGCCCTAGCGATCATGAGCGTGGACTTGACTAAGATGAGCGAGAAGACGAGGAGATGGTTCGAGGCCAGGTAGAAGGAGATGTTCGACGCCGACCGCCTGAACTAGGTGGTCTGTTCGGCCGTGGCCCTTCTTTATAGAGGCTGGCATGGGTGCCGGCCGTTGGTTGTGTGCCCACGAGAAACCTATTCATTTTCGAGGCTGGATGTGTTGCCAGCAACAAAACTATTCATTTTGTAAGCTGGCTGTGTTGCCGGCCGCTGGCTGTGTTGCCGGCGAGGACATGTAGGCGGGCTGTGTCGTAGGTGTCAACTAGGGCCGTTGGCATGAACTACGGGCGTGGTTTATTCAAAAATTTGCGTTTGAAAAAGGAGGCGGACAGGATTCGGCCAAAGGATGCGTCCCCGCGTTGGGCGCACAGCCACTGCATCCCAGAAATGGCCCAGACACGACGGATTGCTCGCCCCAAACGGACAGAATCCGGGCCAACCGATGTCTGTTTGGGTCGTGCGCTGGAGTTGGCCTTAGTCAAGTCTACTTCTCCGCTGCCTAGGCGGATACGTGAGTTAGGAGCCATGAGCCACAGCCACCTCCTCAGAATAAGCTAGGGTTCCTGCCTCTCGCCGGCACTGCCGCAGGTCCGCCTCGTCTCCGGTGGCCCTAGGGCCACGGGGGCGCGGTGGATCCTAGCAAGGGCCAGCGGGAGTGTTCCGATTTTTGTCTTTTTTCGTTTTGTTAGGGTTTGTGTCCTACCCAGGAAGACGAGACAGCGTCGGCTCCCTGAAGATAGAATAAAGGTCTCCCCGCCAAGCCTCCATTACGGCGGTGCGTTTAGCATTGTTGGTGGGCATGTGGACGTCTGTCTTCGACGGATGTACCTTTGGTGGATTTGCTCGGATCTCATCGTTGTTCTTCTATGTTCATGTGTCTTTGGATTGGATCCTTTCGATCTACGTTATTCTTCATCGGCGGCGGTTGCTGTTCTGGTGCGCTGGTCCTATGGGGCCTTAGCATGACGACTTCCCGACTGTCTACTACAACAAGTTCTGCCCGACTCCGGTGATGGAGGGGCGATGACGGAGGTGCGCCTTCGGCTCGCTTCAGTCCTTATAGTTGTTGCTAGGTGGTCTATGAATCTGGATGTAATTTTTATTATTTCTGATGTTCGTTGTACTACCATGATTGAGGATGAATAAATTGAATGTTTTCTTGCAAAAGAAAAGTCTACTTCTCCGCAAGCGCTATCCTTCTTTTTTGTCTTTGGTGCTCCGGCCCTGGTCATACGCAAGTGTCCAGCTCTGTACACATGCGGTAGTTGTCTTCTTCTTTTTCTTCTGCTTTTTAATCATAAATGTCATATATCACGTGTGTGGGACTCTACTATGATTTTTCGATGGCAATTTTAGTCATGCAAGGATGACAAATTTCAGTGATACACGTTAAATTTCTATCAAAGATATACTAAAACATGAAGTTATTATTCTTGTCAACTAAAATTATCCTCATGTGGCTAAACTTATCATAGAAAACGTTCGGAGTTGTCATGTGCACACACCTGGTGTATAGAAACTATTAGAGCAATTCCAACCGGGTGACCCAAACTGTCCGCGCGTGTCCATTTGGATCAAAACGGACCAAAGGGCCAGCCCCCAATGCGAGGACGCATTTCAGGCCCAAATTTGCACCCGGTTCGCGTCCATACGCAAATGAAACGGACGCGTTGCGTGTCCGCTCGGTGTCCGCCACGGACCCACCTGTCGGCCGTCCAACCACCGCCCGTGGTCGTATTAAACCCGGTCACCTACCTCGGGCCTGCTTGGCAGTGGGTGGAAACTGCGTGTTGCCGTCTTTTTTAATGCAAGCATGCGGATGGGGGGGACTCATCCACTTCCATCCCCCGTCTACATGTATCCAATCTTGCCCCCTCGCCGACAACAACTAAACCCTAGCTCGCCAAGGGGTTCTACGGCAAGGGTACGGGGATGTTCTACCCCGACGCCAGCTCGTCTCGCGAGCCAGTCGCCGGCTCCTCGACGCAGCGGGCCTGAAAGCACAAGTGCTCCCTGGGTGGTTTTGGTAATTAATGTCAACATGTCTCTTGTTGGACTAATGTTTTCATCTAGAATATTTCAGACAAGTTCAATAGATGGAGTAGCGTGGACAAGAGGATGTGGAATCCCTTCAAGATGATAAGGACTCAGGATTGGCTCAAGCTCAAAAGCTCAAGAATCTACATTTTACTTTTCGTGATCCAAGATCACATTGAGTCCATAGGAAAAGCCAATACTATTAAAAGGGGATGAGGTGTTGCTCACTGGCTTGCTTGCTCAAAGTGCTTAGTGATATGCTCCAAAGCCCTCAACCACTTTTTCATATCCACATATGTCCCAAGCCAAAAGTCAAACTCGGCCCCACCGATTTGATCTATCTGGTGCCACCGAGTTCACTTGATATAGCCACTGCCAAAAACCCTAGTCAATTCGGTCTCACCGATGGGATCCCGGTCTCTGGTTCCTATTGCAATCAATTTGGTCTTACCTAGTTTTGTAATGGGTCTCACCGAGTTTGCTTGACCAACTCTCTGGTTAGCTCTTTACCAAAATCGGTCCCACCCAGTTTGTGTAATCGGTCAAAACCGAGATGATGTTTTACCCTAACCCTAGCAAATCGGTCCCAC
>NW_024119682.1:0-9887 GCF_003073215.2 Triticum urartu
GCAGGACAGTTGTACACAATATCACCTAACGTCTTCCACTTCAAAAAAAGGCAAAAAGGGAAGAGAAGTACACATGTAAATACTAGAAAGTTCGGATTTATAATGACTGCACTTTAAAAAAATTCAGATCTTAAAAACTCAGATGCACTAACCGGCAGCTTCCCAAATCTGTAAGTTTCCAAATAAATCTTTCCCTTGACAAGCATATCCTCGTTGTATAACTTCATCAGGTCCTTGGTCGTCAGGTATGATGCACGTGGTGTCAACTTGTGCATATTTGAAAATTTTCTAAGCTTCAAGCAATCAAGATACATAATCAAGGGGACAATGGCACAACCCTCTGCACAATTTTGTCTGCTGCCTTCTGTCTGCCACCTCACCACAGCTACCTGCAGCTCATCAACAACAAGCTTACAAAAGTCCGTCTGCGCCATAGCCTCATAATCCATGTTCTCAACCATGGTAGTAACCCTTCCCAAATGAACTGCAGGCCCGGGCACAGCAAATTCTGATAAATTGTAAGGAAGAACGCCCTGACAGCAAGATCAACCGTCACATGATCATCTTCCTGCACCAACACCTCCAGCTTCCGAAGCAAGTCCTTGACACCTATACTTTTTGAATGGTCAAATCCAAGCTCATCCTTGAGGGAAGTCAATGAGTCATCATGGCCGCTGGTAGCAGGCATGGGTGCAGTGTGACTTCCCATAGGTAAATCAAAATGTGATGAACTGCATCATGATTGATTCAAAGAACCCCGCCATTCCCAAAGTCCATTATCATCGTGGCAGGGTCAAACACTTCCCATCAGATAGCAGATAAGAATGCGTGACACATTTTTCTTTATTGTCAATTCAAATAGAACACCAAATCTGGCATCCCGAACACGACTAAAGTGTGCTTCTTTCAATAAAGCAGCAGCTTTGCAAATAGTGGGGAGCGACAAATGTACGGTGTTGTTAAAATGAGCATCATCTCCCTTGGCACCATCTTTAGTTGGATTGCTCTTACTAGACTTCTCCCTATGTGTAAAGAGAAATGCAGTCCACATTAGAAGATTAGCCATAAAAAGAGACAAAAACACAGATAGAATAACAACGAAGGAAACAAATGCAGTCCACTTCAACAAACATTTGGAACAACATCCGCCTCCCCACCAGAGTCAGCACCAACACCTTCATCGCCATCATCACGGGGACGCTTGGGTTGACTCTTAGATGAACCATAGTCTTTGCGTCTACCAGTTTGAGCATGCCTCACAAAATCAGCAAGCACAAAGTCGTCATCGTCAGAGTTGGGACCTTCATTGACATGTGGTCGCTTGAGCTGAGGATGCTTTGCACCAGTTTCAGCAGTTCCCTTACCAAGATTCTTGTTCAGCAAGTGATACGTATCCAACGTATCTATAATTTTTTATTGTTCCATGCTATTATATTATCCATCTAGGATGTTTTATATGCATTTATATGCTATTTTCTATGATTTTTGGGACTAACCTATAAACCTAGAGCCCAGTGCGAGTTTCTGTTTTTTCCTTGTTTTTGAGTATTGTAGAAAAGGAAAACCAAACAGGGTCCAATTGACCTGAAAATTCATGGAGATAATTTTTGGACCAGAAGAAGCCCACGGAGTACTAGAGCTGGGCCAGAAGAGTCCCGAGGCACCCATGAGGGTGGGGGTGCGCCCTACCCCCCCGGGCGTGCCCCCCTGCCTCGTGGCCGCCTCGGGGACCCCCTGACTTGTTCCCGACTCCAACACCTTTTATATATTCGCAAACTTGCAGAAAGAAACCTAGATCCGGAGTTCCGCTGCCGCAAGCCTCCGTAGCCACAGAAAACCAATCTAGACCCATTCCGGCACCCTGTTGGAGGGGGGAATCCCTCTCCAGTGGCCATCTTCATCATCCTGGCGCTCTCCATGACGAGGAGGGAGTAGTTCACCCTCGGGGCTGAGGGTATGTACCAGTAGCTATGTGTTTGATCTCTCTCTCTCTCTCTCTCTCTCTCTTTCTCGTGTTCTTGATTCACACGATATTGATGTATCGCGAGCTTTTCTATTATAGTTGGATCTTATGATGTTTCTCCCCCTCTACTCTCTTGTAATGCATTGAGTATTCCCTTTGAAGTTATCTTATCGGATTGAGTCTTTAAGGATTTGAGAACACTTGATGTATGTCTTGCATGTGCTTATTTGTGGTGACAATGGGATATCACGTGATCCACTTGATGTATGTTTTGGTGATCAACTTGCGAGTTCCGTGACCTCGTGAACTTATGCATAGGGGTTGGCACACGTTTTTGTCTTGACTCTCTGGTAAAAACTTTGGGGCACTCTTTGAAGTTCTTTGTGTTGGTTGAATAGATGAATCTGAGATTGTGTGATGCATATCATATAATCATACCCCCAGATACTTGAGGTGACATTGGAGTATTTAGGTGACATTAGGGTTTTGGTTGATTTGTAGATTGAACGGAAAGAATAGCTTCGTGTTATTTTACTACAAACTCTTGAATAGATTGATCAGAAAGGATAACTTTGAGGTGGTTTTGTACCCTACAATAATCTCTTCGTTTGTTCTCCGCTATTAGTGACATTGGAGTGACTCTTTGTTGCATGTTGGTTGTTATTTATATGATCCAATTATGTTATTATTGTTGAGAAAACTTGCACTAGTGAAAGTATGAACCCTAGGCCTTGTTTCCTGGCATTGCAATACCGTTTACGCTCACTTTTACCACTTGCTACCTTGCTGTTTTTATATTTTCATATTACAAAAAACTTTATCTACCATCCATATTGCACTTGTATCACCATCTCTTCGCCGAACTACTGCACCTATACAATTTACCATTGTATTGGGTGTGTTGGGGACACAAGAGACTCTTTATTTGGTTGCAGGGTTGTTTGGGAGAGACCATCTTCATCCTACTCCTCCCATGGATTGATAAACCATAGGTCATCCACTTGAGGGAAATTTGCTACTGTCCTACAAACCTCTACACTTGGAGGCCCAACAACGTTTACAAGAAGAAGGTTGTGTAGTAGACATCAAGCTCTTTTTTGGCGTCGTTGCCGGGGAGGTTAGAGCTTGGAGGTATATCTTTAGATCTTTCAATCGAATCATTTTGTTTCTTGTTTTATCACTAGTTTAGTCTATAAAACAAAACTACAAAAAATGGAATTGAGGGTGCCTCATATGCTTCATCTTTTTAATATCTTTCGTGAAAATAAAGATTCCGATAATTGTGCCAAAATGCTAGAAGAATGCATTAAAATGTTTGGCACTAAATCTTTGGATGATGAGCATGATTGCAATGTAGTTAGTATGAATTCTTTGAATACCCATGATACTAATGATATGCAAAGCCACAAGCTTGGGGATGCTATGTTTGGTGAAGATGATATTTTTAGTCCCCCAAGTTTTGATGAGCAAATTTACTATGATGATAGCATGCCTCCTATTTATGATGATTATATTGATGAAAGTGGGTTTGGAAGAGTGTCAACTTTAGGAAGTAATTATCCCACTATTTTGGAGTGTGTTGAATCTTATTGTGATAATTATGAAAGTAGATTTGGAGAGGTCATGACTTTATTTAGTGATGAATCCACTATTTCGGAAGAGGTTCCAATTGATTATGAGAAAAAAGTTGCTATCTATGATGATTATTGTGATGACATGTATGATATAAAGAATAACAATAACCATGAAACTAGTTATCATGATTTTAATTTTCAATTGGATTATGCCTCATATGATAGTTATTTTGCTGAGTTTTCTCCCACTATTCCGAATGAGAAGAATTTTGCTTATGTGGAGAGTAATAAAAATTCTATGCTTGTAGATCATGAAAAGAATGCTTTATGTGATGGTTATATTGTTGAATTCATTCATAATGCTACTGAAAATTATTATGAGGGAGGAATATATGCTCGTAGGAATTGCAATAATATCAACTTTCCTCTCTATGTGTTGAAAATCTTGAAGTTATCCTTATTTTACCTTCCTATGCAAGTTGATTCTTGTTCCCACAATTTGTTTTCTCACAGAATCCCTATGCATAGGAAGTGGGTTAGGCTTAAATGTGCTAGTTATATTCTTCATGATGCTCTCTTTATGTTTCAATTCTTATCTTTTATGTGAGCATCATTGAAATCATCATGCCTAGCTAGGGGCGTTAAAAGATAGCGCTTGTTGGGAGGCAACCCAATTTTATTTTTGTTCCTTGCTTTTTTTTTCCTGTTTACTAATAAATAAATCATCTATCCTCTGTTATGTTTGTGTTTTTTATGTTTTAATTAGTGTTTGTGCCAAGTAAAGCCTTTAGGATCTTCTTTGGTGATTGTTATTTCATCTGGCTCTAAAAACAGAAAGTATGCACTGACGAGAATAATTTTCATGTTTTACCAGAGAGTGATAAAATACCAATTCCAACTGAAGTATATCAATATACATATTGCATAGGACTTCCTAATTTCTCAGAATTTTTGTAGTTACAGAAGTATTTGAAACCTCCAGATTACTACAGACTATTTTGTTTTTGACATATTCTATTTTCATTGTGTTGTTTGCTTATTTTGATGAATCTATGAGTAGTATCAGAGTGTATGAACCATAAAGAAGTTGTAATACATTAGATATTACACCAATATGAATTTACACTGAGTTCACAATAGTACCTAAGTGGTGATTTATTTTCTTATACTAACGGAGCTTACGAGTTTTATGTTAAGTTTTGTGTTGTGAAGTTTTCATGTTTTGGGTAAAGATTCGATGGACTATGGAATAAGGAGTAGAAAGAGCCTATGCATGGGGATGCCCAAGGCACCCCAAGTTAATATTCAAGGAAAACTAAGAGCCTAATCTCGGGGATACCCCAGATGGCATCCCCTCTTTCGTCTTCGTTCATCGGTAACTTTACTTGAGGCTATACTCTTATTCACCACATGATATGTGTTTTGATTGGAGCGTCATTTTATTTTATTTTGTTTTGCTTGCTTTTTGAATAAAATACCAATATCTGAAATCCTTAAATGTTATAGAGTCTTCACATAGTTGCATAATTATTCAACTACTCATTGATCTTCACTAATATCTTTTGGAGTAGTCTGTTGTTTGCTCTAGTACTTGACTTATATCTTTTCAGAGCATGGCGGTAGTTTTATTTTGAAGAAATTGTTGAACTCAGCATGGTAATTTACTTTGGTTATGAAACTAGTCCTAATAGAATGGGCATTCAAGATGGGTATGATAAAAACTTTCATATAGAGTGCATTGAATACTATGATACTTGATAGATGTTTTGCGATATAAAGGTGGTTATGTTAGAGTCATGATAGTTGGGTAATTGTGAAATTGATAAATACTTGTGTTAAAGTTGGCAAGTCCCGTAGCATGCACGTATGGTAAGCGTTGTGTGACAAATTTGAAGCATGGGTTGTTCTTTGAGTGCTTCCCTTATAAGTGGCGGCCGGGGATGAGAGATGGCCTTTTCCTACCAATCTATCCATCTAGGGGCATGCATAGTAGAACTATGCTTCGAGGGTTAATAAACTTTTGCAATAAGTATATGAGTTCTTTATGACTAATGTGAGTCCATGGATCATACGCACTCTTATCTTTCCGCATTTTGCTAGCCTCTACAGTACCGTGCATTGCCCTTTCTCACCTTGAGAGTTGGTGCAAACTTCGCCGGTGCATCCAAATCCCGTGATACGATACGCTCTATCACACATAAACCTCCTGATATCTTTCTCAAAACATCCACCATACCTACCTATTATGGCATTTCCATAGCCATTCCGAGATATATTGCCATGCAACTTTCCACTGTTCCATTTATTATGACACGCTCCATCATTGTCATATTGCTTTGCATGATCATGCAGTTGACATCGTATTTGTGGCAAATAAACTTTCATAATTATTTCATACATGTCGCTCTTGATTCACCGCATATCACGGCACACCGCCGGAGGCATTCACAAAGAGTCAAATTTTTGTTGTAGTATCGAGTTGTAACATTGAGTTATGAGTAAATAAAAGTGTGATGATCATCATTATTAGAGCATTATCCCATGTGAGGAAAGAATGTGGAGACTATAAAAAAAGAGGCCAAAGAAGCCACAATAAAAAATAGGCCAAAGAAGCCCAAACAAAAAAATGAGAGAAAAAGAGAGAAGGGACAATGTTGCTATCCTTTTTCCACACTTATGCTTCAAAATAGCACCATGATCTTCATGATAGAGAGTTTCTTATTTTGTCACTTTCATATACTAGTATTTGGAGAAGAACTCGCCTTGCAATGCCGAAGACAATACTGCGCGTCGGACTCATCGTCATTGAAGCCTGGTTTAGGGGCTACTGAGGGAGTACTGGATTAGGGGGTCTCCGGACAACCGGACTATATCCTTTGGTTGGACTGTTGGACTATGAAGATACAATATTAAAGACTTCGTCCCGTGTCCGGATGGGACTCTCCTTGGCGTGGAAGGCAAACTAGGCAATACGGATGTGTATATCTCCTCCCTTGTAACCGACCTTGTGTAACCCTAGCCTCCTCCGGTGTCTATATAAACAGGAGGATTTAGTCCGTAGGAAGATATACAATCATACCATAGGCTAGCTTCTAGGGTTTAGCCTCTACGATCTCGTGGTAGATCAACCCTTGTAATACTCATATCATCAAGAACAATCAAGCAGGACGTAGGGTATTACCTCCATCAAGAGGGCCCGAACCTGGGTAAACATCATGTCCCCTGCTTCCTGTTACCATCCGCCTTAGACGCACAGTTCGGGACCCCCTACCCGAGATCCGCTGATTTTGGCACCGAAAACATTCGTAACCTAGGGTGACACAGAACCAGCTCCAATTCATCAATGTAATGTAGGCATGTATTCCGAATATAGTCATATGTGCTTATGGAAAAGAACTTGCATGACATCTTTTGTCCTACCCTCCCGTGGCAGCGGGGTCCTAGCGGAAACTAAGGGATATTAAGGCCTCCTTTTAATAGAGAACCGGAACAAATCATTAGCACATAGTGAATACATGAACTCCTCAAACTATGGTCATCACCGGGAGTGGTCCCGATTATTGTCACTTCGGGGTTGCCAGATCATAACACATTGTAGGTGACTATAGACTTGCAAGATAGGATCAAGAACTCACATATATTCATGAAAACATAATAGGTTCAGATCTGAAATCATGGCACTCGGGCCCTAGTGACAAGCATTCAGCATAGCAAAGTCATAGCAACATCAATCTCAGAACATAGTGTATACTGGGGATCAAACCCTTACAAAACTAACTCGATTACATGATAAATCTCATCCAACCCAGCACCGTCCAGCAAGCCTACGATGGAATTACTCACGCACGGCGGTGAGCATCAAGAAATTGGTGATGGAGGAAGGTTGATGATGACGATGCCGATGAATCCCCCTCTCCAGAGCCCCGAACGGACTCCCCCCTCCCGAGAGGTTTTAGGGCTTGGCGGCGGCTCCGTATCGTAAAACGCGATGAATCCTTCTCTCTGAATTTTTTCTCCCCGAAAGAAAATATATAGAGTTGGAGTTGAGTTCGGAGGAGCTCCAGGGGGCCCACGAGGTAGGGGGGGCACGCCCAGGGCGGCAGGCATGCCACCCACCCTCGTGGCTAGGGTGTGGGCCCCCTGGTCTTCATCATTTGCAAGGATTTTTTATTATTTCCAAAAATACGTTCCGTGAAGTTTCAGGTCTTTCCGAGAACTTTTGTTTCTGCACATAAATAACACCATGGCAATTCTGCTAAAAACAACGTCAGTCCGGGTTAGTTCCATTCAAATCATGCAAGTTAGAGTCCAAAACAAGGGCAAAAGTGTTTGGAAAAGTAGATACAACGGAGACGTATCATGCACCTATACAATTTACCATTGTATTGGGTGTGTTGGGGACATAAGAGACTATTTATTTGGTAGCAGGGTTGTTTGAGAGAGACCATCTTCATCCTACGCCTCCCACGGATTGATAAACCTTAGGTCATCCACTTGAGGTAAATTTGCTACTATCCTACAAACATCTACACTTGGAGGCCCAACAACATCTACAAGAAGAAGGTTGTGTTGTAGACATCAGCAAGCAACACGTGGACTCCGCCGAGGAGTACCACCTTCCTCAGTAACAGAAATCAATCTCTTCTTCTGCAAAGCAAGCTGCTTGAGTTTGACAAATTTGGCACCCTTGGCACCGTCTACAGCTCTCCTCTGCTTCTCCTTCTCCGCATACTCTTTTGAGTCACTTTCAAACCTCAACTTCTTCTTGCTTTGCTTCAATTCATATGCATGAAGCTATTCCGAGACCATCCACTCATGTGTAACTTCCTCTGTACCATCAACAGACAGAGATTGTGTTTCACACAAGACGGGACGGCTCTGGTCAAAGCTCACACCAACTTCACCCTCTGCAAACTAATGGTCCATCAATTGAGTAACCTCCTCAAACCCAGGAGCCCTAGCATGAAAAACAGACACTGCATCAAAATGAAGTTTAACTATGGTCATTAAAAAGTGCACAAAAAGAACAAATCTAGTACACTTATACACATAAATGCAGTGATGCAATCATAAGCTACATAAAAATTAATGCAGTTCATATATTAATGTAATGGAGTGCACACATATGTATACAAAAAACCTGAATAAAACAACAATGCAATTCACACATACATAAAATGAAGGTTCGCATATACATATAAATGCAGTGCTGCATACAATAACTTCACAGTTTTTTCCAAAAAATTGTCGGAGTAGATACAACAAGGCAACACCAATTTCTAAAACATCAAGTAACCAACATACACAAAATAAACAAAGCATAAACATCAAAAAATAGCAGATATCTATAAGAACTATCCATTTCAGATCTCACACGACACATATGAAATTTACAACAGAAATAGGGATACAACCAAATTGGAAAATAAAAAATAATAAGAAAAAACAAACACATACGAGAAGGAGGGGCCACACTTATGGGAGAAGATTCAATTGGTGAATTCAATTGATGTCCTACCTTACCACCATGATCCTTATAACCAGGACAATGAGAGCCAATTGGTGTATCATTATGACCACTGCAATCACCTACTGGATTCAATAAAAAGCATAAATAGAAATTACAAAACATCACATGACAAATAATGCAAAGCAACGCTGACAACTAACATGGCATAAACAAATCTGCACGATGAACTAGGAAACTAGATAAACATCACAGAACATAAACAAGGCCAAAGTAGGCAGTCCACATACCTTGAACTCCTCCTTCTACTCTGTTTGGCAAAGACGTTGCATTTTCCTGCAGCACAAGGACGAAGTGACAAATATCAGCAACAAAATCGATGAAATCTGACAAAACCCTAGATGCACCTTGCTCTGCCTATAGAGCACACACGAGTACAGACTTCAAATCGAGATCAAATCATATACTTATGAAAAAAATACTTAAGCAAAGAACGCATCAGCAACTACAAGAATCACAAAACTAGACGAGGGGATGATCAAGACCAAGGGCATGGGAAATGTACCACAAAAAGGGGATGAATAGCAGCGGTGGGGGGCGGGGGCGAGAAACAGACAAGAAAGGGTTGCAGGAGCAGAGCGGGAAGGGCTGGCGGAGCGGACGGGGACGCGAAAAGCAGGAATAAGGACCTCTTGAGGATGGCGGTTCCGCGGGTGACGGCGCTTGCTGTAGGCGACGGAGGTTTTTCTCAAAGGAGAGATGCTTCGAGAGCCGCTGCAAGAGAGGAGAGAGGTTTCTTCTCGGTCTCTTCCTATGAGCGGAGCGGTGGGATCGCCTGGGAGGGCCACATGCGAGGCCCGTGTGGGAAAGAGGTACGTAAAAC
>NW_024119683.1:0-10351 GCF_003073215.2 Triticum urartu
GCCCACCGCCCCTAGCCCAAACCGAATTGGACTAGGGGCGGGGCCGCCTTTCCTTCTCTCCTCCCTCACCTCCCCCCTTCTCCTTGTTGGAATAGGAAAGGGGGGGCGAATCGTACTTGGAGTAGGATTGCCCCCCCATGGCACGCCTCCTCCCCTTGGCCGGCCCCCTCTTCCCTCCCCCCTTTATATGGGTGGGAGGGGGGCACCCCAAAGGAACACCAAAGTTTCTCTTAGTCGTGTGCGGTGCCCCCTCCATAGAAACACACCTCGGTCATATCGTTGCAGTGCTTAGGCGAAGCCATGTGCTGGTAACTTCATCATCACCGTCACCACGCCGTCGTTTTGACGAAACTCTCCCTCAACCTTAGCTGGAGCAAGAGTTCGAGGGATGTCACCAAGCTGAACGTGTGCAGATCATGGAGGTGTCGTACATTCGAAACTTGATCGGTTGGATCGCGAAGATGTTCAACTACATCAACCATGTTTCTTAACACTTCCGCTTTCGGTCTACGAGGGTACATAGACACACTCTCCCATCTCGTTGCCATGCATCTCCTAGATAGATCTTGCGTGATCATAGGAATTTTTTTTGAAATACTGCGTTCCCCAATAGTGCCATTAGAACCAGGTCTATGCGTAGATGTTATATGCACGAGTAGAACACAAGGAGTTGTGGGAGATAATAGTCATACTGCTTACCAGCATGTCATACATTGATTCGGCAGTATTGTTGGATGAAGCAGCCCAGACCGACATTACATGACCGCGTTCATGAGACTGGTTCCACCGACGTGCTTCGCACATAGGTGGCTAGTGGGTGTATGTTTCTCCAGCTTTAGTTGAATCGAGTTTGACTATGCCTGGTCCTTGTTGAAGGTTAAAACAACACACTTGATGTAAAATCGTTGTGGTTTCGATATGTAGGTAAGAACGGTTCTTGCTAGAAGCCCATAGCAGCCACGTAAAACTTGCAACAACAAAGTAGAGGACGTCTAACTTGTTTTTGCAGGGCATGTTGTGATGTGATATGGTCATGACATGATGAGATATAAATTATTGTATGAGATGATCATGTTTTGTTGAAGTTATCGGCAACTGGCAGGAGCCTTATGGTTGTCTCTTTATTGTATAAGATGCAAGCGCCATATAATTACTTTACTTTATCGCTATGACATAGAAATAGTTGCAAAAGAAATAGTTGGCGAGATGACCACATGATGACACATTGATAGAGATCAAGATGATGGAGATCATGGAGTCATGCCGGTGATGATGGAGATCATGACGGTACTTTTGATATGGAGATCAAAGGCACAAGATGATGATGGCCATATAATGTCACATATTCTGATTGCATGTGAGGTTTATGTTTTATGCATCTTATTTTGCTTAGTACGGCGGTAGCATTATAAGATGATCCCTCACAAAATTTCAAGGTATAAGTGTTCTCCCTGAGTATGCACCGTTGCGATAGTTCGTCGTGCCGAGACACCACGTGATGATCGGGTGTGATAAGCTCTACGTTCACATAGAACGGGTGCAGGCTAGTTTTGCACACGCGGAATACTCGGGTTAAACTTGACGAGCCTAGCATATGCAGATATGGCCTCAGAACACTGAGACTGAAAGGTCGAACGTGAATCATATAGTAGATATGATCAACATAGTGATGTTCACCATTAAAAACTACTCCATCTCACATGATGATCGGACATGGTTTAGTTGATATGCATCACGTGATCATTTAGATGACTAGAGGGATGTCTATCTAAGTGTGAGTTCTTAAGTAATATGATTAATTGAACTTTAATTTATCATGAACTTAGTCCTGATAGTATTTGCAAATTACGTTGTAGATCAATAGCTCATGTTATAGCTCCCCATTTATTTTTGATATGTTCTTAGAGAAAAATAAGTTGAAAGATAATAGCAGCAATGATGCGGACTGGATCTGTCATCTGAGGATTATCCTCATTGCTGCACAGAAGAATTGTGTCCTTGATGCACTACTAGGTGACGAACCTTTTGCAGGAGCAGATGCAGATGTTATGAACATTTGACAAGATCAGTATGATGACTACTTGATAGTTTAATGCGCCATACATTACGGCTTAGAACCGGGACTTCAAAAACATTTTGAATGCCACTGAGCATATGAGATGTTCCAAGAGCTGAAATTGGTATTTCAGACTCATGCCCGTGTTAAGAGGTATGATACCTCTGACAAGTACTTTGCCTACAAGATGGAGGATAATAGCTCGGCTAGTGAGCATGTGCTTAGAATGTCTGAGTACTACAATCACTTGAATCAAGTGGGAGTTAATCTTCTAGATAATATAGTGATTGACAGAGTTCTGTAGTCATTATCACCAAGTTACTAGAACTTCATGATGAACTATAATATGCAAGGGATAACGGAAACGATTCCCAAGCTCTTCGCGATGCTGAAATTGGCGAAGGTAGAAATCAAGAAAAATCATCAAGTGTTGATGGTTGACAAGACCACTAGTTTCAAGTAAAAGGGCAAGTGAAAGAAAGGGAACTTCAAGAAGAATGGCAAGAAAGTTTCCACTCCCGTGAAAAGAAGCCCAAAGCTAGACCTAGCCTGAAACTGAGTGCTTCTGCTGCAAAGGGAATGGTCACTAGAAGCGGAACTACCCCAAATACTTGGCGGAAAAGAAGGATGGCAAAGTGAGCAAAAGTATATTTGATATACATGTTATTGATATGTACTTCACTAGTGTTCATAGTAACCCCAGGGTATTTGATACGAGTTCAGTTGCTAAGATTAGTAACTCGAAACAGGAGTTGCCAAATGAACAGAGACTAGCAAAAGGGCAAGGTGACGATGTGTGTTGGAAATGATTCCAAGGTTGATAAGATCACCATCGCACACTCCTTTTACCTTTGGGATTAGTGTTGAACCTAAAATAAATGTTATTCGGTGTTTGCGTTGAGCATGAATATGATTGGATCATGTTTATTGCAATATGGTGATTCAGTTATGTCAAAGAATCATTATTGTTATGTTTACATGAATAAAACCCTCTATGGTCATACACTTAATATAAATGGTTTATTGAATCTCAATCTTAGTGATACACATATTCATAATGTTGATGCCAATAGATGCAAAGTTGATAATGATAGTACAACATACTTGTGCCACTTCCGTTTAGGTCATATTGGTGTAAAGCGCATGAAGAAACTCCATGCGGATGGACTTTTGGAATCACTTGATTATGAATCGTTTGATGCTTGCGAACCATGCCTCATGGGCAAGATGACTAAGACTCCATTCTCCGGAACAATGGAGCGAGCCACTGACCTACGGGAAATAATACATACCGATGTATGAGGTCCGATGAGTGTCGAGGCTCGCGGCGGTATCGTTATTTTCTGACCTTCACAGATGATTTGAGAAGATATGAGTATATCTACTTAATGAAACAAGTATGAAATGTTTGAAAAGTTCAAAGAATTTTAGAGTGAAGTGGAGAATCATCGTAACAAGAAAATAAAGTGTCTACGATCTGATCGTGGAGACGAAATATTTGAATTACGAGTTTGGCCTTCAGTTGAAACAATGTCGAATAGTTTCGCAACTCACGCCACGTGGAACACCACAACATAATGGTGTGTCCGAACGTCATAACCGTACTTTATTAGATATGGTGCGATCTATGATGTCTCTTACCGATTTACCACTATCGCTTTGGGGTTATGCATTAGAGATAGCTGCATTCATGTTAAATAGGGCACCGTCTAAAAGTCCATTGAGATGACACCGTATGAACTGTGGTTTAGCAAGAATCCTAAGCTATCATTTATTAAAGTTTGGAATTGTGATGCTTATGTGAAAAAATTTCAGCCTGATAAGCTCAAACCCAAATCGAAGAAGTGCATCTTCATAGGATACCCAAAAGAAACTGTTGGGTACACCTTCTATCATAGATCCGAAGGCAATATCTTTGTTGCTAAAAATGGATCCTTTCTAGAGAAGGAGTTTCTTTCGAAAGAATTGAGTGGGAGGAAAGTAGAACTTGATGACGTAATTGTACCTTCTCTTGAATTGGAAAGTAGTTCATCACAGAAATCAGTTCCTATGATGCCTACACCAATTAGTGAGGAAGTTAATGATGATGATCATGAAACTTCGGATCAAGTTACCACCGAACCTCGTAGGTCAACCAGAGTACGTTCCGCCCCAGAGTGGCGCGGTAATCTTGTTCTGGAGGTCATGTTACTTGACCGTGACAAACCTACGAACTATGATGAAGCAATGATGAGCCCAGATTCTGCAAAATGGCATGAGGCCATGAAATTTGAGATGGGATCCATGTATAAAGAACAAAGTATGGACTTTGATTGACTTGCCCGATGAACGGCTTGCCATTGAGAATAAATGGATCTTCAAGAGGAAGACGGACGCTGATAGTAGTGTTACTATCTACAAAGCTCGAATTGTCGCAAAAAGGTTTTCAACAAGTTCAAAGCGTTGACTACGATGAGATTTTCTCACTCGTATCGATGCTTAAAAGTCTGTCTGAATCAAGTTAGCAGTTGCTGCATTTTATGAAATCGGGAAAATGGATGTCAAAACTGTGTTCCTTAATGGATTTATTAAATAATAGTTGTATATGATGCAACCAGAAGGTTTTGTCGATCCTAAAGGTACTAACAAAGTGTGCAACCTCCAGCGATCCATTTATGGACTGGTGCAAGCCTCTCAGAGTTGGAATATGCGCTTTGATAGTGTGATCAAAGAATATAGTTTTATACAGACTTGCAGTGAAGCCCGTATTTACAAGAAAGTGAGTGGGAGCACTACAGCCTTTCTGAAAGTATATGTCAGTGACATATTGTTGATCAGAAATAATGTAGAATTTTCTGGAAAGCATAAAGGACTGTTTGAAAGGAGTTTTTCAAAGAAAGACCTTGGTGAAGCTGCTTACACATTGAGCATCAAGATCTATAGAGATAGATCCAGACGCCTAATAAGATTTTTTCAATGAGTACATACCTTGACAAGATTTTGAAGTAGTTCAAAATGGAACAGTCAAAGAAGGAGTTCCTGCATGTGTTGCAAGGTGTGAAGTTGAGTAAAGACTCAAAACCCGACCACGGCAGAAAAATATAAAGAGAATGAAAAGTCACTCCCTATCCCTCAGTCATAGGTTCTATAAAGTATGCTATGTTGTGTACCAGTCCTATTGTATACGTTAGCATGATTTTGGCAAGGGAGTACAATAGTGATCTAGCAGTAGATCACTGGACAACGGTCAAAATTATCCTTAGAGGACTAAGCAAATATTTCTCGGTTATGGAGGTGATAAAAGAGTTTGTCGTAAAGAGTTATGTCGATGCAAGCTTTTGACACCGATCTAGATGACTCTAAGTCTTGATCGAGATACATATTGAAAATGGGAACAATTAGCTAGAGTAGCTGGGTACAGAGTATTGTAGACACAGAAATTTGCAAAATATATACAGATATGAATGTTGTAGAGCCATAGACTAAACTTCTCTCACAAACAATAGATGATCACTCTTTGGGTGTTAATCACATAGCGATGTGAACTAGATTATTGACTCTAGTAAACCCTTTGGGTATTGGTCACATGAAGATGTGAACTAATCACATAAAGATGTGAACTATTGGTGTGAAATCACATGATGATGTGAACTAGATCATTGACTCTAGTGCAAGTGGGAGACTGAAGGAAATATGCCCTAGAGGCAATAATAAAGTTGTTATTTATATTTCCTTATATCATGATAAATGTTTATTATTCATGCCAGAGTTGTATTAACTGAAAACTTAGTACATGTGTGAATAAATAGACAAACAGATGTGTTACTCAGAGATAGTTAAGTTTCCTAGCCATGGACATGTGTTGTCATTTGATAAACGGGATCACATCATTAGAGAATGATGTGATGGACTAGACCCATCCGTTAGCTTAGCACTATGATCGTTTAGTTTATTGCTATTGCTTTCTTCATGACTTATACATGTTCCTCTGACTATGAGATTATGCAACTCCCGAATACCGGAGGAACACTTAGTGTGATATTGATAGAGACAAATGTGCCCCGTCTTTCGATGAGATGGTGGCTATCATTTTGGAGGAAGTCGACTTTGACGATACAACTACGAACGTGCGAGGACGTCGCGCCATAGAAATCACTAAACCAACTCCGAGAGGTTATTGACCACGCCGGAGCATGATCAACCTGACCACGAAGGTCTGTTTCCTGAAGGCAAACGAAGTACAAGCAAGAAACTAAGATTGCAATCGGGATATTGCGAATATAAGAGGAAAGCTTTATTGATCATGGTGGGGTTCTGTGACGCCTTTGTCTGGTCGTTGAACACAAACAAAGTACGCGAAGTTGCAGCTATGGCGAACTTTAATCTAAACAAAACCCAAAGTCTAAATGATGCCCTAAGGGATGTACATGTGGAGGAGAGAGGGGGCACTAAAAGAAATATGTCAACTTGTGACCTTGACTATTGGTCACTGAAAGGTCATTGTTTTTAATTTGTGACCTTTTGTGACCAAAAACAGAAGGTCAAAAGCTGGCGGTCGTAAACTGAAATTAACGACCTTCTCTGTGAGAAGGTCATAGACGTTTACGACCAAAATATGCCTACTATTTTGTTTTGGTCACTAGCAGCCTCCCCAGGCCAGGTAGCACAAGAATCAGCCCGGTCCAATTTGGTGTTTTACATGGGCCGAGCCCATTAATTCAGCCCATTTATGTTTTTTTGTCAATTTTCATGAGCTGCATGGGCCAAGCCCATCAATTCATCCTATTTGTATTTTATATATCAGTTTTCGTCAGCCACATGGGCATAGCCCAACATTTTAGCCTTTTTATTTTTGGGCCATGGCCTTTGTTTTCTTGTTTTTTCAGATTCTGGTAAGTGGGTCCGAAATGTCAGGTTCTGTTTTGTGGGTCCCTCATGTCATGGTCATGTTCTTCAGATTTCAATATGCCAGTGAATAAATAACAAATATTTAAATTCAAACAGACAGAAAACACATGTAATACTTCAAATAACAACAGCCAGAATCAGTATGGAGCTCTTGCTCTACCAATAACACGTAATATAATTGGAATCACAATATTACAAGATCTACAAGTGTGATAGCTGGCTACACTAATTTACAACTCCACAATTGTCTCCAGTCTTCTTCAGAATGGAGCTCCTGTCAATAGCGATCACAAACTGGGCACATGCTCCTGCCATATGAACCATATGCCATACTCACTAGACTACCATAGTCAGGATTAGGCTATGACCTTCATTACAAACAGCAACATGAATTTCCATCCCTTCCACGGTCACCATGTCAAGGATTGGTGCTGACTCGCATTAAAAAAGATATAAAAAAGATTCCATACGGACTAGCATTCTAGAAACTAACTAGTCAAGGATCACATATATTGTTGTAAAGGCATTCCATACTATTAAGATGGACCAAATTCATGCAGATACAACATGTCTCACTAGTTCAAAGGGGAGCCACAGGAAGCTTACCATTGCGCAATGGATTTATCAACAAAAGGGCCTGGTAGACGGCGAGACCAACACATATTATCCATCCCTGGGTCCTCCAGCTTCCAACGTGTTGCCTCCTCCTTGCCCTTCCTTCAAGAAAAATAACTTCCTTCAAGAAAAACAACACATGGTCAGCGCTGCCCTAATATAGAAATCAAGAGTGCTCTAACTTTTGACATGGTTAGCTTCTATTTTTCTGGACATTTGGATCAACATAAATCCAAAACTAGCTAAATATGAGCACAAGCTTGACTCGTGTGACCAACAATTTATTGATGAAAATCATTAATCAGGAACTAAATGTAACATTTCGACAATCAACAAATGTTTGGTAAAATGACAACTTAAGAAGAAAATAGGCACTCAAGCTAGTTCAGTTTCAGAAATGTACCCCATTAATGAGACCAGCAGCAAAGAACGCAACCCAACCAACGAAGCACTTGAGATAGCCTCGGTTCACCACGGGCTGGAGAACTTGCCGGGAAACACCAACAGTAAGTCTTCGCTCCATTCGTGCTTGCACAGGTATGCCTAGCCAAGGGAGTAGTCCAGCGCTCGTTCCACGGGGACTGCCACCGCACTGCCGGACTCGCATATACCTGCCAACATCACGATACTATAAGATAATTATAATCAGGAAAAATCAAATTGATTCAAGCATATTACTTGCTGGGGGTACCATACAACATCATTATGTGGCTATAATTTTTTGCTTTTCTATATACCATTTTCATCAATCTCAGATTTAACAAAGCAAGAACTACAAATGCAACGTAGCCTCAAATTTAGTAGAGCAAGAACTACAAATGCAACATAGACTCAAAAACTAAGTTTGACATGTCATTTTAAAGATGTGTCGACCTTTATTTATTTCTATTCTTGGATGAGAAGGCTAGAGCAAAGTTAGCTTTCTTGTCTGCATAAGGATGAGAAATAATAACTATAGTGTTGCAACACAAGGACAGTACAGATGCCATAATAAGTTTCAGGAACATCACATCTAGCACAGTTGCAGAGATGGCACAAAATTCTTCTATGTAATTTTGAACATATTTGTAATAATTTTCATAAGCAATGAATCATGACAACCAAATTATGAGTTATGAAGTGGTTTCAAACTATAACAGTGAAGGACTAGACCCGCAAAACACAACGATGTATAGGCACTAAACGTACAGCAAGTAATTAGAACAGAGACCATAAATGATACTGATCAAGGATAAAATAGGTAGGTATCATATAATTCTCATCACAATCATACATTGAATTCATTAAAGGCTACGGTTATAGAAGTATCATGCAACCAAAAGGGTTAAGACCATACACAAGGATCAGTGTTAGCGGAATTGAGATATATTTGTATAGGGTAATGAAAGGTGCCAATCCAGTGCAAGATAATAGAGAAAATATGTCAAAGTTATTTAGATTTGCTAATGTGTTTGTCACACTACCAAAATTCAAGATAAATCATGACAGGGAAACAAGTGAATTACAGCAAAGGAGGCATCTAATTTGACTACCAGTACCACAATCATTGAGTGAAAGCAAACACTAGAGAATTCAGAAATTTTCTGAGCTGAATGCAAGCGAGTTTGATCATGACATAGCAAGTCTGCAGTCCTTAATTAGATTAGATGTTCTAACTCATGATCCACATACATAGAGACCTACTGGAATCTGCTTACGCTTAAACTAGAAAGATAACAAAAAAACTGAACCTAACTATGCAGCAGAGAGAGATAGCATGGGGGGACGACCTATGGACCAAATTGTCCTTCACCAGATCGTTCAAGGAAGCACAATAGCAGTAGCAGACCTTGCATGTTCCTTCACACAACCAGATCGGAGCAACCTGCAAAGAAACGCATGAATTATCATTCATTCATTAGCAGCATTGGTCTGCCAAAATAAATCTCAGTTATATAATTCAATGTTGAATACAGAGAAAGATAATTGCTTCTATGCAAAATTTTACACATCAGTTTATCATAAAACACAAATGGAAGTAGCAGAAGGATTTAGTAAAACGCTCACATAATAGATCATATCAGCCGAGCTTGCAAAGGCTTAAGATCTAACTGGCCGAATGGATTTGTAATAAGGTATTGGATTTATCAAAGTGTGTAATTATACATCAAGGTTTGCAGGTGCAAGAAATCCATCAGATGGATCATGGCATGCGCCACAAAATTTGATACATTTTTTATTGAAGATAGTATGTACAGTATGAGCAGTGCAAAATAGAAACATCTCTTGTATATATCCTAATTTACCAGTTGTTTAGCACCATGGTACAGGTGAGAGCTTAGTGCAGCAGTCACAGGGATCAAAAGGAATTACAGAATAAAACAACAAGGCTGTTAATTCAGATTCAATGTCAAGGCTGAACATACTAGTGATTACAAAACTGAACGAGCCAAGGCTGTTCATTCAGGTTCACAGGCAATCAACAAGATGGTCGAGATCGGGACCAAGCAATATACAGAGGTGGTGGGATAGGGGGGGCGCGTGCGCGATACCTTGGAGGTACTGCTGGTGCTGGTGCTGGGGCGGCTGGTCGCCCTTGGCGGTGGCCTTCTTCCTGGCCTTGGAGGGCTTGTCGGGGTCGTCATCGTCTCCTCGCGCATGGGCGCGCTGGCCATCATGGTTCCAGCGACCTTCGACAGAGAGGAGGGCGTCGGCGTCCTTGGAGTGGAAGCAGAGGAGGCCGAGGGAGCGGAGACGAGCACGAACTAGTTGCTGCCATCCCAGGCGAGCCTCATCCCCTAGGCCCCGTCACCC
>NW_024119684.1:0-21076 GCF_003073215.2 Triticum urartu
AAATAAAACCTAATATTCATACTAATGGCGCATCACTACAGAGTGCGCCATTAGTATGCCAAAGTATACTAATGGCGCATCACCAAAGAGTGCGCCATTAGTATGCCAAGTATACTAATGGCGCATCCATCCGAAGTGCGCCATTATTGTGCCAAAGCACATGGTTATATATGGCCCCTGGGGGGCATACTAATGGCGCATGGTGTTATATACTAATGGCGCACCTGTGGTGCGCCATTAGTAATAAATACTAGTGGCGTGATACTAATGGCGCACTCTGTAGTGATGCGCCATTAGTAGGCCTTTTCCTAGTAGTGCAAGCATAGGGAACCCTTCAGGCTTTACATTGCAGCAGAGGAAGGAGTTATTGGTGCTGTTTTGACTCAAGAAACCGAAAGAAGAGAGCATGCTATTACATATTTGAGCAGGCGCTTATTGGATGCCGAGACAAGGTATACATTTCTTGAAAAATTATGTCTATGCTTATATTATGCTTGCACAAAATTGAGACATTATTTAGTGCCGAGTGCTTGCGTAGTAGTTTGTCAGACCGATGTCATTAAATACATGTTGCATAGGCCAATTCTTAGTGGTAGAATTGGCAAGTGGGCTTATGCTTTGATTGAATATGATTTGGCGTATGAATCTCTAAAATCCATGAAAGGCCAAATTGTTGCTAATTTCATTGTTGAACAACGGATTAATGACAAGCATGATATTGATATGAACCTTGTTTCAGTAGTACCATGGAGATTATACTTTGATGGTTCAGTTTGTAGCAATGGCCAGGGTGTTGGTATCGTTTATATATCTCCTCATGGCGCTGTTTTTGAAGCCTCGTGCCGCCTAGAATATTTTTGCACAAACAATCAAGCCGAATATGAAGCATTGTTATTCGGCCTAGAGATGTTACTTGCTATAGGTGTTACACATATTGAGGCTTACGGTGATTCATTACTAGTAGTGCAGCAAGTATCCAAAGTCTTTCAGTGTTTGGACGAATCACTTAATGTTTATCTTGATAAATGTCTTGATATAATTTTTACATTGGAATGTTTTAGCATTACTCATATATCTAGGCATGACAATTGGAGAGCAAATGAATTGGCACGGCAAGCATCCGGCTATCATGTTGATCATGGCATGTTTCATATTTCTCAAAGACCGATGTCTTGTCTTGCCAATTTAGGAGAGGCCGAACCAGAACCCACTAATTCGGCCCTTAACAAAAAATCTATTGCAGGTGACAATACCGACTGGAGGAAGCCCATTGTTGATTACTTGTGCAGTCCGAGTGAAAGGGTGGACAGGTCTGTTTGGCGTATGGCTTTCAAGTATATAGTGAGAGATGACAGCCTTTATCGCTGAACAGTCGATGATGTTCTTCTAAAGTGCTTGGACGAGGACCAGGCAAGAGTTGCTATGGGAGAGGTACATGAGGGCATTTGTGGCACTCATCATTTGGCTCCCAAGATGAAATGGTTATTGCGACGTGCTGGGTTTTATTGGCCGACTATGATTAATGATTGCTTCAGATATTATAAGGGGTGTGAAGCTTGTCAAAAATTTGGTGATATTCAATTGGCTCTTACTTCTATGTTACATCCTATTATCAAGCCGTGGCCTTTCAGAGGTTGGGGTTTAGACTTCATTGGACAAATCCATCCATCTTCCTCAAAAGGGCATCGGTTCGTATTAGTCGCAACTGATTATTTCACTAAATGGTCTGAAGCAGTACCTCTCAAGAACATGACACATACGGAGGTAATTCAATTCATAACTGAGCACATTATTCATAGATTCGGTATTCCTCAAATGTTAACTACAGATCAAGGTTCGTCTTTCATGTCACACCAAGTCAGAGATTTTGCCGAATCTTATAATATAAAGTTGCTCACTTCCTCTCCGTATTGTGCCCAAGCTAATGGACAAGCCGAGTCTAGCAATAAAATTTTAATCAAGCTCATCAAGAAGAAGATTGAGGATAATCCGAGGAGATGGCATGAGTTGTTGTCTGAAGCTTTGTGGGCACATAGAATTTCAAGGCATGGTGCTACAAAGGTGACTCCATATGAGCTAGTATATGGTGAAGAGGTTGTTTTACCGGTGGAAGTAAATTTGAATGCTTTGAGAATAGCCAAACAAAATGATTTATCGGTAGTAGACTTTTATAACTTGATGATGGACAATATTGATGAGGTTGCTGATAAACGTTTGGCTGCTTTGAAGGCCATAGAGAAGGACAAGTTGAGGGTGGCAAGGGCTTACAATAAGAAAGTTAAGTTGGCGAATTTTCAAGTTGGCGATCTCGTCTGGAAAGTAATTCTCCTGATTGGTTCGAGAGACAGAAAATTTGGGAAGTGGTCTCCAAGTTGGGAAGGTCCTTTTAGAATTGCAAGAATAGTTCCCGGAAACTCTTATTTGGTGGAATCTGTACAAGGGGCACTGTTACCTCGAGCTCTCAATGGCAAGTACTTGAAGCAATACCACCCAAGTGTGTGGCAAGAAGCCTAAGTGGGCAATGGCCGATATATGATTATCGCCCTTAGCACAAACATGGCCGATACCAGATTATCGTCATGAGGAAAATAAATGGCCGATGGAGTGTTGACATCGTCCTTAGAACAAACACAATACAAGTTATTTTTCGGCACACAAGCTTTGCCGAAAAATAGGGGGGCATGTGTTGACACCAGATTTTGGCATGGTCATGAATCCGGGTTCGTATGCAAAAGTTAGAGGCAACACTTCGCGGGCCGGCCCTGAGTGAGAAAGTATTTGGCCTTTGCCGGCTGAATGAAACCTTGCCGGGGTAAAACCTTGCCGATATGAGGGTTTGCCGGCGTGGAAAGCTTGCCAGCGGAGAAGCTTGCCGCGTGGAAAGCTTGCCGGCGGAGAAGCTTGCCGGTGTGAAATCTTGCCAAGGGAGAAACCTTGCCGAGGAGGAACTCTTGCCGGGGTAGAAACCTTGCCGAGCTAGGGAGGAACCCTTGCCGGTGTAAAAACCTTGCCGGGGTAAAACCTTGTCGGTGCGGAAAGCTTACCCGGGTGGAAGGACTGCCAAGGTGGAGGTTCTGATAATCAAGCCGACGAGAAGTTGAAGATGGGCTCAGAAGCTAATTTAGATGATCTTGGATGGAGAAATGTCCTACACGGAAGTTGTGCGTCTCGTGGAAACGGATTTTGATATAAAGATCGTCTCAATCCGAGGTCGTATGCAAAAGTTAGAGCCCGCTTTTGAGCTCGTTTCCATCCGACGTTGTTTGTCACCATGAAAAGAACCCTCAAAGTACAGCCAGTTTAAACCGAACAGTTTTGGAAAGTTCGGATAAAATCAGTCCGAATTTAACTAGGGTTTTGAATGTGAATTGATGTAGTTTTCTTGTAAGGAAAGCCTAGATAAATCCTTTGCTTGTATGGGAAGTCCAGCCGCCTCTTATATATGTTGGGGGTGACGGCCGATTGAAACAACACACAATCGAACAAATCAATATACTACTTTTTCATCTATGTTTTATCTCTCCACCGTTTTTCTCTCTCGTTCTTTGTTGTTCTTCGTGTTTGAGAGCTGAGAATCCCGAGGCTCTAGGGGCGAGCGAATCGACCTAGGGCAGCCCATAGCCGCCACAATCCCTGACGGGGTCCCTCCCGGGTGCGCGGGGTTTTGGGTCTGCAAAAGCGCCCGCCGACTGTCTTGCGTATCGCGCTGTCGGTCGGGTCTCCTTCGACGTGAGCTGCGGTGCATCACCCCTGGCGTTGAGGGTACACATGACGTGTTCGTATGTCAACAATACCGACAATCGAATCTCGGGCAAGTAACATACCGATGACAAAGGGAATTACGTATGTTGTTATGCGGTTTGACCGATAAATATCTTCGTAGAATATGTAGGAGCCAATATGAGCATCCAGGTTCCGCTATTGGTTACTAACCGGAGATGTGTCTCGGTCATGTCTACATAGTTCTCGAACCCGTAGGGTCCGCACGCTTAACATTCAATGATGATTTTGTATTATGTGTTATGTGTTTTTGATGTCCGAAGATTGTTTGGAGTCCCGGATGAGATCACGGACATGATGAGGAGTCTCTAAATGGTACCGGATAACTATCAGAGTGCTGGAGGGTTAGCGGAATCCGTCGGGGAACTGGCCGCGCGCCCCCATGCAGTCCGAATTGGACTAGGGGAAGGGGACGACGCCCCCCTTTCCCTTTCCCTCTCCCCATCCCTTCCTTCTTTCCCCTTCCATCAAGTGGAATCCTACTAGGACTTGGAGTCCTACCAGGACTCCTCTCTCTTGGCGCGGCCTATAGGGGCCGGCCGGCCTACCCCTTTCCTTCTTTATATACGGAGGCAGGGGCACCCTATAACACACAAGATCAATTGTCTTAGCCGTGTGCGGTGCCCCCCTCCATAGTTTACCACCTCGGTCATATTGTTGTAGTGCTTAGGCGAAGCCCTGCGTGGATCACATCATCAACACCGTCACCATGCCATCTTCTGACGGAACTCTCCCTCGTACTCAACTGGATCAAGAGCTCGAGGGACGTCATCGTGCTGAACGTGTGCAGAACACGTAGGTGTCATACGTTCGGTGCTTGGATCGTGAAGACGTTCGACTACATCAACCGTGATACTAAACGCTTCCGCTTTCGGTCTACGAGGGTACGTGGACACACTCTCCCCTCTCGTTGCTATGCATCTCCTAGATAGATCTTGCGTGATCGTAGGAATTTTTTTGAAATACTGACTTCCCCAACAATATGTGTGTTTGTGAGAGAGAAAGAGAGAGAGACCCCAAGATGAAACCGAGAGAGATCTAGTGGGTGTGTAATAAAGAGAGAGTGCGTCGAATAAGAAAAATGTGACAACACTCTATGTTGGGTGTGTGAGACACATTATTCATAACAAAGACAGATGGTATTCATAGTAAAAAAGATAGATTGTATTTGAATCGAACATCAAAAAAGTTTCAAATGTTATAATTCAACGTAAAGTGGATTCCAATATTTAAATTGATGATCATAGCATTTGCAACTCATATGTAAAGGGCATCCAGTCTTTGTTATGCTTTTCAGCGTACAATATGTGTACAAGCACATGCATAGATTTGTATTCAAATAGAAAATGGTTTCAAATTTCCATTCAAACATGTGAATGCTTGTTCTCGCGCATGCACTTGCTACATGATTTTGCCATATCTAGCCAATCCAATAGTACTACTAGTATAGTGGAGTACCGATGACATATACAGTAGAATATGGAGTTTACTCTAACTTTATTAACATATGGCCCAACTCACACTCTCAAAAAAATTCATGGAATCCATGCTACAATCTCTCCCTCCTCGTTTCTCTCTTCTATTTCTTTTTGACATCACTCATCTCTCTCTCTTCTAAATTCAGCCGACGTGGGCAGGGTAGGGGAAGTTTGCCTACCGTTGATTTGCTCTCAACTGCGGTCCCATAAGCGAGCGAAAATGCAAGACGTTGCATGTTGCATTCGGTGAGCGACGTGTTGTACCAACCGTGTCGGGGTGCAACGCGAATGCGACATGAATGATGTATACCATCCTTTCTTTTTGAACTTGCATACTTCGATTATTGTGTAATACTTGTTTTTTTGCTTCGAGCAATCCATTGATACAAAACCCACAGACCGCATAGCTCTACTCCTATAAAAAAATCTCAATTGATGATGATGGTGTGTCTGCCATCCATCATTTCTAACCATTAGATCCGCATCCAACAATTATCAGGTAAGTTGTGGCCTTTGTGCAACAATAGCCCACTTCTCTGCTCGAATTTGCAGAAAACCTCTTATTATCATGAAACCAACCACATCCCTCCCTCACCTCATCAAAACTAGAGTGTTTTCTGTCAAGTTTGTGAAGAAGTATTATTCTACTTTGGATCCATTGCAAAGCACAGGCACATTGCTAGTAAAAAAACAAATCGCATAGACCTGTCCAGTGGGGCGGTTTCGGGGCGTCCGGATGACTGCCACGTCAAACTCTGAAACTTTGGTCCCACCCCATAACTCGGAACTCTCCATGCTCCAGCCGGCGGGCTTTGCAAACCTCCGCATTCAAAACCGATTGACCAATCAATGATGGTAGGTGGAACTACATCTATATTTCCCTGGAGAGGCAAGGATGATGTAGCACAATGACGGTAGGTATTTCATTCAGTTATGAAACCAAGGGATCGAACAAGTAGGAGAACCAAGCAACGCAACGTAAGCATCATGATCACCTACACACAAATAACAACACCTCGCAACCCGACGTGTTAAAGGGGTTGTCAACCCTTCCGGGGTACGGCGCCTCATGATAGGAAAACTGACATGAGGTAAATTGTAGTAGATTGATAGATCGAATGCCAAATAAAATAAATAAAGATAAAACACAAGAAGGTATTTTTGGATTTTTGATTTAATAGATCTGAATAAAAATGCAAAGGAAGAGTAGATCGCAAGGAAAATATATGAGAAAAAGACACGGGGGCCGTAGGTTTCACTAGTGGCTTCTCTCGAGAAAAAAAGCAAACGGTGGGTAAACAATTTACTGTTGGGCAATTGATAGAACCTAAAATAATTATGACGATATCCAGGCAATGACCATTACATAGGCATCACGTCCAAGATTAGTAGACCGACTCCTGCCTGCATCTACTACTATTACTCCACACATTGACCGCTATCCAGCATGCATCTAGTGTATTAAGTTCATGGAAAAATGGAGTGATGCAATAAGAACGATGCCATGATGTAGACAAGATCTATTTATCTATATGGCGGTAGATATAGATCTCGTCTTTTTTTTCCTTAGTAGCAACGATACATACGTATCGGTTCCCTTTCTGTCACTGGGATCAAGCATCATAAGATCAAAACCACTACCGGGCACCACTTCCCATTGCAAGATAAATAGATCAAGTTGGCCAAACAAAACACAAATATTGGAGAAGAAATAGGAGGCTATATGAGATCATGCATATAAGAGATCAAAGAAACTCAAATAACTTTCATGGATATAAAAAGATATGACTAATCATAAACTCGAAGTTCATCAGATCCCAACAAACACACCGCAAAAGAGTTACATCATATGGATCTCCAAGATTCCATTGTATTGAGAATTCAGCGAGGGAGAGAAAGCCATCTAGCTACTAACTATAGACCCGAAGGTCTACAAAGAACTACTCACGCATCATCGGAGAGGCACCAATGGAGGTGGTGAACCCCATCCGAGATGGTGTCTAGATTGGATCTGGTGGTTCTGGACTCTGCGGTAGCTGGATGAATATTTTGTCGATGCCCTTAGTGTTTCTGGAATATTGTCGCATTTATAAAGCAAAGAGGCGGTCCGGGGGGCACCCGAGGTGGGCACAACCTACCAGGGCGCACCTGGGCCTCCTGGCGCCGTGGTAGGTTGTGCTCCCCTCGGGGCACCCCCTAGGTGCAACTAGGGCCCATTGCCTTCCTTCGGGCCCATAAAAAATCTCCGTAAAGTTTTGTGGCATTTGGACTCCGTTTGATATTGATTTTCTGTGCTGTAAAAAACATGGAAAAAACAACAACTGGCACTTGGCACTATGTCAATAGGTTAGTACCAAAAAATGATATAAAATGACTATAAAATGGTTATTAAACATCCAAGATTGATAATAAAACAACATGGAACAATGAAAAATTATAGATACGTTGGAGATGTATCAACATCCCCAAGCTTCACTCCTACTCGTCCTCGAGTAGGTAAGTGATAAAAATAGAATTTTTTATGTGGAGAGCTGTTCATCAAGTCATATCATATTCTTTTCTTTATAGCATGGACATTTGAACTTTCATGTGATTCAAAGCAATAGTCTAGTTTTGATATAATAATTTTGATACTCAAGCATATCAACAAGCAACCACGTCTTTCAAAATATCAATGCTAAAACAAGTTATCCCTAGCCCATCATGTTCAAACATTGATCCATTCATGAAACACACTCAAATATTAACTACAGCCAATACTTCAGCACGATCATATTGCCTCCTGGTTGTTTCTTTTATGAGAGAACATGGAGACTCAAAAAAAATAAAAATTGCATGAAGTAAAAGAAAGTCCCTTCGCAGAGCGAAGTAGGGATTTGTAGAGGTGCCAGAGCTCAAAGCGAAAAATTTGATATAAAAACTTTTTGGGAGGTGTATCCATCCCACCAACGAAAACGACTTAGAGTTCCCAATACTTTCCATGCATAGATATATCATAGGCAGTTCCCAAACAGAAAATAAAGTTTATTCCTTTTTCCACCATAACTTTCACTTTCCAACCATATCCACGGGTGCCCTCCATACCAACATTTTCCAAGGAATTTATTATTTGACAACATAAAGTAAATTCACTTATTTTTGCATTTCGGGACTGGGCATCCCTAATACCTTTGCCTTATTCTCGTGCAATGACAAGTGAATAAACACTCATCTTGAGAACAACACATCTATCATTGAAAATATGAGCCATCCCTCACCGCTTCGCGAGCGAAGCAAACACACAAAAGAGAAGTTTATTTTGAAAATTAGAGATGGCACATGCAAATTTTCTTAGAACGGCAAATGAATACCACATATAGGTAGATATAGTGGACTCATGTGGCTAAACTGGTTTAAGAGATTTTGGATTCACAAATAGAGGTCATACTTAGTGCAAAATGAAGGCTAGCAAAAAGATTGAGAAGCGGCCAACCAAGAAACGAATAATCTCATAAGAAAGCATTAAGCATAATTAACACCGAATAATGCACCACAAGTAGGATATAATTTTCGTTGCATGATTATTGACTTTCATGCATGCATAGGGAATCACAAACCTTAGCACCAATATCCTTTCTAGAGCACACTTACTCATGAACATAACTCACATATCACATCATCATATCTCAAAAATATTACTAAGAATCAAGTTTATTTTGTCCAATGATCTTCATGGCATTTTCTTTTTCTTTATACTTCTTGGATATCTATCACTTTGGCACTAATTTTCAAGTGTTGCTTTTCATAAGCTCGAACAAATATAAGTGATCATGAGCATAACAAATTTTCTTTCTCTCAAAATAATTTAAGTGAAGCAAGAGAGATTTTTTTTCAAAATTTTACTAACTCTCAAATAAATCTAAGTGAAGTAAGAGACCATTTCTTCAGAAAGATATAACTGAAGCATAGAGCAAGTCCTAGCTCATAAAAGATTTAAGTGAAGCATAAAGAGCAATTCTAACAAGTCATGATATAATTTTGGCTCTCTCAAATAGGTGTGTCCAGCAAGGATTGATGACTTAAAACACAAAATAAAACAAGGAAAGATACATATCATACAAGACACTCCAAGCAAAACACATATCATGTGATGAATAAAAATATAGTCTCGAGTAAAATACCGATAGTTGTTGGAAGAAAGCGGGGATGCCACTCGGGGGCATCCCCAAGCTTAGTTGGTTGCTCATTCTTGGATAATAGCTTGGGATGTCGGGTCACCCCAAGATTAGGCTCTTACATCCTTCCTTAATCCATCGTAAGACAACCCAAAACTTGAAAACTTCAACCACACAAAACTCAACAAAAACCTTCATGAGATCTGTTAGTATAAGAATAATAAACCACTACTATAAGTGTTGCAGCAAACAAATTCATATTTTGTTTTTGTATTATATCTACTGTATTCCAACTTTTCTATGGCAAAAACTCATCAAAGAAAACAATAGAGCCAGCAAAATAAGCACACAACACAAAGAAAACAAAATCTATCAAAACAGAATAGTCTGTAGCAATCTGACTATTTCGAATACTTATGTAACTCCAACAATTATGCCAAATTAGGACGACTTGAGTAATTTGTATATTGATTTACTGCAATTGGAATGGGTATTTTATTGTTCTCTGGTAAAAATGAAAATTAATTTGGTGGGTGTAAAAGTTTTTGTTTTTTTAGCAAGATCGAACAACTATTGCCCAAGAAGATCCTAAAGGCTTTACTTGGCAAAAACACTAATTAAAACATAAAAAACACAATCATAACAGTAGCATAATTGTGATAACACTCAAGAACATAAAGCAAAAAGCAAAAACTAATTTTTATTCATTGGGTTGCCTCCCAACAAGCGCTATAGTTTTACGCCCTTAGCTAGGCATAAAGCATGGATCTAAGTTTTGTCATCTTTGTCCAACTCTTCAATCAAACACTTAGAATCCCTCAAATATTTAAAATAAGGACTTTTAATAGCAATACTTCTAGGAATAAATTTAAATATTTCATTCTTGCAAAAACGATCTCTTATCACTTCAACAAAATCAGGGTGGATACTAATCATCTTAATTAAGATCTCCTTTATTGCTATCACTAGAATTTGCACCCTTGTTTCCGGATCTCCTACTCTTTACGGGAGTTTCCTCAATAATTTTAGTGGTAGTAAAAGCCGTGCTTAGATTACTAAATATTTCTTCCAATTATCGATACGAGAAGGACTTTCTTCTATTCTTTCATGGATTAAGGTACCCCTCTCTTTTAACAACTTAAAAATATCGCCCGCTTTTTACCAAGATTAGTAGAAAAATTATGCATATTTTCATATATAATTTTCATATGATCTTCAGTGAGAATTTTCTTTTCGATAGCATCTAGTCTTTCCATAACATGCTCAAGACTCAAAATTGTTTCATTAACCATAAGAGGTGGTGAGCCCACTAAAGTTCCCATAGCATTCAGAGCATCAAAAGGAGGACTCATTAATAAATTTCCACCGGTAATTGTATCAAGGACAAATCTATACCAAGTGGTGATGCCAACATAAAAACAACGCAGAAGCACAACGGTAGATAGCTTACAGATAGATCTATTATGAGCATTGCAAATTCTATACCAAGCATCTTTTGAACTTTCTCCTCCCCTTTGTTTAGAGTTGAGAACCTCGTTCTCGGGAGTGCAAACAATAGAGGAGGAATTATCCATAATGGCAAACAAGATCTCACACACACAAAAAACAGATCCGGCAAGAAAAGGGCAAACGGAAAAGAGAGGCGAATAAAATGGCAAATTCTGGTGAAGCGGGGGAGAGGAAAACGAGAGGAAAATGGCAAATAATGTAAATTGCAAGGAGATGAGATTTGTGATTAGGAACCTGGTTATGTTGAAGATCCTCCCCGGTAATGACAACATAAATTGGCGAGTTGACGGGAGGCTATCTTGACTTGATTCTCCCCGACAACGGTGCCAGAAATTCTCCTTGATGGTAGCTGGAACTACGTCGGTATTTCCCTGGAGAGGGAGGGATGACGTAGCACAACGACGGTAGGTATTTCCCTCAATTATGAAACCAAGGTTTCGAACCAGTAGGAGAACCAAGCAACACAACATAAGCCGCACCTGCACACAACTAACAACACCTCGCAACCCGACGTGTTAAAGGGGTTGTTAATCCCTTCCAGGGTACGGCGCCTCAAGATAGACAAACAGACATGAGGTAAATTGTAGTATATTGATAGATTGAACGCCAAATTAAATAAATAAAGATAAAACACAGCAAGGTATTTTTGTATTTTTGGTTTAATAGATATGAATAAAAATGCAAAGGAAGAGTAGATCGCAAGGCAAATATATGAGAAAGAAGACCTAGTGGCTGTAGGTTTCACTAGTGGCTTCTCTCGAGAAAAATAGCAAATGGTGGGTAAAAAAATTACTGTTGGTGTCGTGGGAATTGTCACGGTAGATGTCCTAGCGAAAGGACTTAGTCATAGGGCCATCGCAACAAGGAAGCTTAAAGGGGTTAATCGGGACAAAGGACACGAGAGGTTTATACTGGTTCGGTCCCTTACGGTGAAGGTAAGGCCTAGTCCAGTTGATGTTGTATTGCTAGGTTTTGATGACCAAGGAGCGAATCCGCTAGCTTGGCTATCGATCAGTTGTTTCTTATCCTAAGCCGCCGCCGGGTCGTCCCCTTATATACACGGGTTGACGCCAGGCGGCCTACAGAGTCCCAGCCGACTCATAAAATGTGTGCGGCTCGGTGACTTCTTTTATATGCCTTTCCTTACAAGTCTTTCTCTACATATGGCAGTTCACAATATTGGGCCTTAAGCCGCTGTTGGGCTTAGGCTTTCTATAAGTCTTAATAAACTATCATCTTGGATATTACTGGCTTCTTTTCGTAACCCGCCATTGGGGTTGACCTGGCCCCTCCTAGGCGGATCATACCTGGTAGTTATATCCCCAACATTAGGCCCCAGGTTGACTTGAACTTTGTTCTTTGTCAATCTTCAACACTTAAACGACATCCATCTTCCTCTGTCTGTAAACTCTGTAAACTGCCATGGCGTCATCTTCTGAAAATATGAAAAATCTGCTATGACATCACTTTCAAACGGATCTTTATCTTTTAATACCTTACGAGAATCGAGGCATCCGTTTAGTTGGATAGTCATTATTTTGGTCTTCCTCAATTTTCGCGCCTGCCTGTTCACCTATTCCCTTATAAATAGGCTTGGCCGGTCTTTCCCCTTTCTTCTTCTTCCTTCCATCTTCTTGTTACCTCTCTACCTCTCGAGCTCCGTCGTCGCCTCTCAACGCCGGCCGCTGCACCTCCCTGAGTTCGTCCCGAGAACCGCGGCGACCCTTCGCAGAAGCTCTGCATTCGTAAATTCCTACCTTTCCGTGCCCTTAGATCTGTTTTAGGATTACGAGTTCATCGGCGTTCTTCACCATTCATCACAGACTTCCTTGTGGTTTTTCCTCCGTACCTTCTTTTGATCCAGAAGAAAAGTAGAACTTATGCGGTAGTGGTTTTACACCCATTTTAGATGCTAGCAGATCCCTTTCCTTTGCACAGATACCTTCTTAGAGCCGATGAACTCCTCCGCGCTTCATTTTTTAGGTCTAAATTTATTTTTCTTTTCTGACCCATTTTGACTCAGAATACTAGCGATAGCTTTGTGAAATCTGTTTGTCTCAACACTTAGCCGATTCTGTCTCTGGTTTCCTTCGAATGTTTTTAGTCATGGTGTCTTATCAAACTGGCTTACTTTTCCCTTATATGTCATTAGCCCTTACTTAAGCCGCCATCACTCATTTGCACCTTCATCATTTAACCTTTAATTTCACCATTGAATTGAATCGGCACATTACTTTCTTTTCAGTCGTCCTTTGCTCATCATGCCGTCAAAGGCACCAACTGTTTGCAATTGGGTCCCGTCCATAGTTACTAAAGATACCTTGAAGGAATTTGTCACCATGGGATTTTTGCCAAAGAAAAATGTTATGTCTTATCGTGCACCTGACCCGGATGAAGAACGGCCTCAGCCCAAAGATGGTGAAGTTATCATTTTCATTGATCACATGAACCGGGGCTTTTCTCCACCCGGCTCAAAGTTCTTCCGAGACGTTCTTCATTTTTTCAAGCTTCGTCCACAAGACATTGGACCCAACTCTATCTCCAATATCTGCAATTTTCAAGTCCTTTGTGAGGTGTATCTTCAAGAAGAACCGACTGTGGAACTCTTCAGAGAATACTTTTACTTGAACCGCCAGAATGAATGCGGCAACTGCTTTAGTTTGGAGCTTGGTGGAATCTCAATTCAGCGCCGGCAGGGCGCCGTCTTTCCTTTAATAGTCTTACCGAGCCATCCCAAAGATTGGAATCAGACCTGGTTCTACTGCCAAGACACGTCACCGGCTAAACAAAAACCACTGTCGGGTTATTGCGCGGAGCATATGGATTCCAAGTTTGTGCTCCCTGACAAGCTTACCACTGCTGAACACAAGAAACTTATCCCATCTATTAAGAGGATTCAAGCTTTGTTGGGGAACGGTTTAACTGGAGTTGACCTGACCCATTACTGGGTCGCATGGCGGGTTATCCCTCTAAGCCGCCGATCCAAATTAATGTATGAGTATGGCGGAGGCCCAAATGACTCTCTCCGTTATAGCTCTGTTCAATTGACTGAAGAAGATGTTGTTGCAATGTCAACCATCCTCGTGAAGGGAAAATACGAGGACTGCAGTAAGGTTGGGTTAAACCCCTTCTGCAAACTCAACCCGGCCCAGAGGTGAAAACCCCTGACCTCTCTCTTTTTGTGTTTTCCTCAGTAGTCTAAATACTTGCATGACCCTTCAACCTGTTTATTTATTTACAGGCTAAATCTGACTTCTGGATGGTTAAGTATGATCATGAAGCTGCCAAGTAGGCCAGAGCCGCTGCCATAGCCGCCAGGAGAACGACCCGGAAGCCGAAGAAGAAGAAGACTGCATCTGACATGTTCCCGCTGGAAGATACTTCTGAGTTGGAGGTAGCCCTTGACTCCCTTGGCCAATTTTTTAACTATCTTATTGACGCTGACTATTGCTAGGATGACACGGGGCCAGCTAGGCCATGGAAGAAGAGGTAACTATTTTCTCCGACTCAGCCCCTTTGCCAAGACAGAAACTTCGACTGGTAACCCAGAAAGTAAGGTTTTCGCACCCTTTGGCTTATCTGGACCCTCATTTTATTTTGAAAAAGTAGCAACATGAGAGCCGCCGTCAGGCCCGGACTACTGATGTTGATGAACCGGCTTCCGATTTATAGCAAACTCCTCAAAAACGCCAAAATGAGGTTTCTTTCATCTTCGTCTTTTGCTTTCATTAATGAATCTATTCCCTTGCATCACTGACTTTATTTTACCTTTTGCAGGAGGTTTCTTGCTCTTCTGGCGACTCATCTCAGACTCAGTTTCCGGCTTTCAAAACTGCTCCTCGGTAAGCAAAAATCAGCTTTCCTCTGTATGTTTAAAACCTGCATCCTTACACTAACTGTCTCATAAAACTTTTCTTAGCGGCCAAGCCAAATCCAAGAAGGCCAAGGTGATTAAGCCATTTGAAGACCCGAAGGTTCCTGCACCTGAACCGGCCATGCCAAGTCCCCCCTTTGAAACTGAAGCACCTGAAGACCCGATTGTTCATACTCAATTGGATCCTCCTGAGTTGTCAGCCGATGAGATCACCCTTAATCCGACTATCACTAAACCATCTAGTTCAGCTAACCCGCCAACAACTTCTGATACTGAAGTGTTGATTACTGGTAGCCGATTTGTTGAACCGGGGACTCCCATTGTATTAGCCCGGCACACTGCTAAGCAAGAAGCCTTGGAGAACCAGAAAGTGCGTTTTGATATCTCCCATTACATTCACCTCAATGTTAATGATGTGCTGTCCGGCTATCTTAGTCATGTGCACTCCAACCGTGATTCAGAAATCGAGATGGTCAAACAATTGCAGCTAAAATATGAGGTATATTCTCCGGTTTACTTATACTCTGCCAGCCCCCAAGTCTTCGGATGATTAACTTGAATGATCTGTAGACTTTATGATATAAGTTGACACTTTGCCACTAAGCTTTTCAGAAGTCCAATAGAGTAACATAAACTTCACCTTTAGTCCCCAAGGGCCGGCTCAATTTATCATAAATGATCTGGTACATAATCACATAACTGTCTTTGACTATTTTCAATAAGTTTTGAGATCCATCTCAATCGTAAAAGACATCCTGAATATTATACATTTGGCCCCAAGTGTCAAGCGTTGTTACTTTGTAAAACCCTTGGGACTTGAAACATATAAAAGACATAAAAATTGTAAACATTATCCCCCAAGTGTCAAGCATTGTTACTTTGTAAAACCCTTGGGACTATGAATGTTTTGTAGAATGCCTTATCTGAGTTAGGCTCCCAATTAACGGATGACAAGACCCGGTTGGCGGAATAGGAGACAGAGATAATAACCACTGACTCTAAACTCCAATTGAGCCTCTCTGAATCTAAGAAATTGAAGACCAGCCTAGCTGCACAAAAGATGTCCTGGGCCGAAGAAAAGATGTTGCTGATACAACGTGCTGAGACAGCTGAAGCGGCTCTTGAGGAGGTCACCACGGAGCTCACCGGCTTAAAAACCGTGTGTCTCAAATGGTCTCCGCCATCTTCGGTAAGTCAATTGTATTAATCACTTATACTTGACTTTGGCCAGGAATATAAGCCGCTTGCTAAACCTTTGTTAAAGACACTCGCAGGTCCACGAAGTAGAAATCTGAACCAAGATAGTGTGACGAAGTTGAAGGCGGTTTATACCTTGGTGGAACAATTGTATACTGGCGCTCAACGAGCACTTGCCACCATCTCCCCTGCCAACCAAGGACCGAATCGGTTGAGCGATGTCTTGAAGAAGTTATCAATCTTACCCACCAGGTTTCAAGAGGTCAAACGATCCTGTGCCAGAGCCGGAGCCCTGACTGCCCTGAGCTGCTCCAAAGCATGGGTGCCAGATCTAGACCCGGTGGATGTGGCTAAGGGGTACCCTTCCGTGTAGGAAGACGGGACTCCATTTGAGCAAGATGACTTCATTGCCTGTGTGAGGGGAGTTCGACCTCAAGCTACCATTCTTGGAGAGGAGACCAACATCGATAAATATCAGCCGGGTTTTGATATGGAGAATAAGAAGATGGCGACTCCCTCTTATTAGGTGACAGATCTTATCCCGCCAGTTCGTCAACACAGTTTTGCTCTGGAAGTTGACCCGGCCGGCCTGATTGATGATGAAGCGGAGTTCATTGCCCTGAATGGCTTTGACTGGTCCAATCCCAGCTTCCAATCAGTAGAAGGAGGTGAACCGGCGAGGGGAAAGTCATAACCATCTTGTGGGCTCTCAAAGCCTTGTAATAGATTTAGCTTGAAAACTGCATGTGTTGCTTATGCCATCGCACACAAAATGTTGCTTACTACTCTTTGCCAGCACATCTTTGATTACAACTGCAATGTTTTAACTTTGCTCCTACAAAAAGTGAAAGAGCTGGCCTGGCGGTTTAGCACCGAACGGGTCAAAAACACCCAGTATATATCTTTATGAAATTGTCATATTGGAAAAGATAAACAAGGCTGAAAAACCTGTTTGTGAACAACACTGTCATACATGTGTTCTGGACTACCGGTTTTCATGACCCGGATGATGAGGTTGATGGCCCAATCTTTTTGAGAAGCAATGCTTCCATATACCTGCTAACTATCATGCCTTGGCGGCTTATTGTCAAATAGTCAAGCCGGCTTATATAAAAACCATATTGATAGTTTAGATTTGAGACAATAAAAAACCAGTAAGACAAAATAGCAGATTTCAAACAACAAAAATTTGGGGGTTTCTGATTTGAATACGATCAGTAAACCGGACCAAAGGGGTTAAGCTAAGATTCCAATACGATCATATAGCCCCCAGTGGCTTTGGCATTGCGCCGATCAAGAGGGTACCGACAACTATGTTCTCTTTGGTTCGAATATGACCTATGTTTGAATAGGAAGCCCCCAAATGACCTTGAGAGGTTTTTAACGACCCTCATTCGAATAGATCCAAGTCGGACCCAAAAGGGGTTAAGCTATGATTCGGATACGATCAAGAAGCCCCCTAGTGAGTTTGGCTTTGAGCCGATCAAGAGGGTTACGACAGTTATGTTCTCTTTGGTTCGAATATGACCTATGTTTGAATAGGAAGCCCCCAAGTGACCATGAGGTTTATAGCTAGATTCGAATACGATCATAAGCAGACCAAAAAGGTGAAGCTAGATTCAGATACGATCAGCTCCTTCATAGTCATTTAAATAATGAAAATAGTAAAGATATATGATCTTTGAAGAGGAAAAGGACAGAGGTCCTGCTTTATTACTTATCATATTATATACAACATCAGAGTATGTACATAATGAGAGCCGGTAGCTCAGGTGTAGTATGGCCGAAGCTGAGCAATGTTCCAGGCCGGCGGGTCTCCTCCTCCGACTTACGTGAGTCTTTGTGCTCTCGAACGTCAATGAGGTAATATGACCCATTGTTTAAATTCTTGTTGACCACAAAAGGTCCTTCCCAAGGCGGGGATAGTTTGTGTGCATCAGACAGATCCTAGATGAGCCGGAGCACCAGGTCACCTTCTTGAAAGGTCCTGGACTTAACCCGGCGGCTGTGATAACGGCGCAGGGCCTTTTGATAAATTGCTGATCGAGCCGCCGCTAAGTCTCTCTCCTCATCTAACAAGTCAAGTGCATCCTGTCGGGCTTGTTCATTATCAGCTTCAACGTAAGCCACCACGCGGGGCGAGTCATGACAGATGTCACTAGGCAGCACTGCTTCTGCTCCATAAACCATGAAGAAAGGTGTATAACCTGTAGACCTGTTAGGAGTGGTGTTGATGCTCCACACCACCGAGGGTAATTCCTCTACCCAACAACCCGGCGTCCGTTGTAAGGGACCCATAAGCCGGGGCTTGAGACCTTTTAAGATTTCCTGATTTGCTCTCTCAGCTTGACCATTGCATTGAGGGTGAGCTACTGCAGAAACATCAAGCCGGATATGCTCACGTTGACAAAACTCCTCCATAGCACCTTGGGACAAATTAGTGCCATTGTCAGTGATAATGCTGTGTGGAAAACCAAAGTGAAAAATCACCTTTTTCATGAACTGAACCGCCGTGGCTGCACCACATTTGCTCACTGGCTTTGCCTCAACCCATTTTGTGAATTTTTCAACTGCCACTAAAAGATGTGTCTTCTTATCTTTGGACCTTTTGAAAGGTCCAACCATGCCAAGTCCCCAAACTGCAAATGGCCAATTGATTGGAATCATCCGCAATTCTTGAGCCGGCACATGCGCTCGTCGTGCAAATTTTTGACATCCATCACACCTACGGACCAGATCCTCCGCATCAGCGTGAGCCGTTAGCCAGTAAAAACCATGACGAAAAGCTTTGGCCACAAGAGACTTTGACCCGGCGTGATGACCACAATCCCCTTCATGGATGTCACGAAGTATTTCTTGACCTTCTTCAGGAGAAACACAACGCTGAAACGCTCTAGTGACACTGCAATGATACAACTCTCCGTCAAAAATCGTCATTTACTTGGACCGCCGGGTTATCTGTCGGGCCAGGGTCTCGTCCTCTGGCAACTCGCCCCGGGTCATGTAAGCCAGGAATGGTATTGTCCAATCTAGAATGACATGAAGAGCCGCCACCAACTGTGCCTCCGGGTAAGGAATGGCCAAATCTTCCTCTCTAGGTAACTTAACAGACAGGTTATGTCAAATGTCTAAAAAGCTGTTAGGTGGCACCAGCTTATGCTGAGATCCCAATTGGCTTAAGGCATCGGCTTCTTTGTTCTTTCTGCGGTCAATGTGTTCCACTTGATAACCCTTAAAGTACCCTGCAACAGCGTCGACCTCGTGGCGATAAGCCGCCATGATAGGATCCTTGGAATCCCACTTGCCTGACACCTGCCGAGCCACCAAATCTGAGTCACCTAGACACCGTACCCGGCTCAAACTCATTTCCTTAGCCATTCGAAGACCATGAAGCAAGGCCTCGTACTCAGCTGCGTTGTTAGTGCACGAAAACATTAATCGTAACACATAACAAAAAATTTCACCTCGAGGAGAGGTTAAAACAACTCCAGCCCCTGAGCCTTCCAATTATCCGGACCCGTCAAAGTGAATTGTCCAATATGTGTGGTCTAGCTTCTCCTCCGGTATCTGCAACTCTATCCAGTCATTAATGAAGTCAACCAGTGCTTGAGACTTGATTGCAGTACATGGCACATATCTTAAACCATGAGATCCAAGTTCAATGGCCAACTTGGCGACTCGTCCTGTGGCTTCTCTATTTTGAATAATGTCTCCTAGAGGAGCAGAGCTAACCACAGTAATTGGGTGACCCTGAAAGTAATGCTTGAGCTTCTGCCTTGCCATGAACACCCCATAAATAAGCTTCTGCCAATGTGGATATCTCTGTTTAGACTCAATGAGCACCTCACTGACGTAGTAAACCGGCCGTTGAACCGGATGTTCTTTGCTAGCCTCCTTGCGCTCTACAACAATGGCTGCACTGACATCACGTGAGTTAGCAGCCACGTACAACAACAATGGCTCTTTCTCAACCGGAGCAGCAAGAACCGGCGGCTCAGCGAGCTGTTTCTTCAAATCCTCAAAAGCAGAGTTAGTAGCGCCACTCCAGACAAAGTCATCCTCCTTTTTCATCATTTGATACAAAGGCATCGCCTTCTCCCCTAACCGGCTTATGAACCGGCTTAAGGCCGCCACGCGACCCGCCAACCGCTGAACGTAATTGATGCACACCAGTTTGGCCAGAGAGGTAATTGCCTTAATTTTCTCCGGGTTAGCCTCAATACCTCTGTTAGACACCAAAAAAACCAAGAGCTTGCCAGCTGGGACTCTAAAAACACACTTGGCCGGGTTAAGCATCATTTTGTAAACCCGGAGGTTATCAAAGGTTTCCTTTAGATCAGTCACCAAGGTTTCCTTCTCTCTGGATTTCACCACTATATCATCCACATAAGCATGAACATTACACCCAATCTGATTGTGAAGGCAATTCTGCACACACCGCTGATAAGTCGCCTGGGCACTCATAAGCCCAAAAGGCAAAGACACATAACAGAAGGCTCCGAACGGAGTGATGAAAGTTGTCTTCTCCTGGTCCTTAACTGCCATCTTGATCTGATGATAACCCAAATAGGCATCCAAAAAACTCAAACGCTCACAACCCGTCGTAGCATCAATGATCTGATCAATACGAGGGAGAGCAAAAGGGTCAGCCGGACAAGCCTTGTTCAAATCGGTGTAATCCACACACATACGTCAGGTGCCATTCTTCTTGAGTATAAGCACCGGGATATCCAACCAATCTAGGTGAAAAACTTCAACAATGAACCCGGCCACCAAGAGTCGGGCCACCTCTTCTCCAATGGCCTTTGTAACATCCCAAAATTCTAAATTTTGGAATGTTATAATAAATAGATAGATTTGACTGATTGTTTGATTGATTGTCTGAAAGTGAGTGAATTCGAAACTTTTTGAAAGTTAAATGAGAGGGAATAAAAGGACTTTCCCAAACTTTCATATTTGCTTTCTGATCTCCATGAATTCAAATTCTTTTCAAATACAAAACCCTTGAGCGAAGATGATATGACTTCTTCCATTTAAAAAATTAAATGAAAGGGTATTTGAAAATAATTGAATTTCATTTGGAA